>NW_027519938.1:22500-40000 GCF_043159265.1 Tasmannia lanceolata | reverse complement strand
ATGATAGTTCTTTTCTGAGTGAACTAGAAAGTCCTTTTTCTAATTATCTGAATTCTAGTTATCTGAATAGTGGGTCTAAGAGTAACAATCGCTATTATGATCGTTACATGTATGATATTAAATATAGTTGGAATAATCACATTAATAGTTGCATTGATAGTTATCTTCATCCTGAAATCAGTATTGAGAGTTATATTTCAAGTAGTAGCGACAATTACGGTGACAGTTACATTTCTAGTTTCATTTGTAATGAAAGTGTAAGTGTTAGTGACAATGGGAGTTCAAGTATAAGAACTAGTGGTAATGGCAGCGATTTCAATATAAGAGGAAGATCTAATGATTTCGATATAAATAAAAAATACAGACATTTATGGGTTCAATGCGAAAATTGTTATGGATTAAATTATAAGAAATTTTTTAGGTCAAAAATGAATATTTGTGAACAATGTGGATATCATTTGAAAATGAGTAGTTCAGATAGAATCGAACTTTCGATTGATCCGGGCACTTGGGATCCTATGGATGAAGACATGGTCTCTATCGACCCCATTGAATTTCACTCGGAGGAGGAACCTTATAGAGATCGTATCGATTCTTATCAAAGAAAGACAGGTTTAACCGAGGCTGTTCAAACAGGCATAGGTCAACTAAATGGTATTCCCATAGCAATTGGGGTTATGGATTTTCAGTTCATGGGGGGTAGTATGGGATCCGTAGTAGGCGAGAAAATAACCCGTTTGATCGAGTATGCTACTAATGGATCTCTACCTATTATTATGGTGTGTGCTTCTGGAGGAGCACGCATGCAAGAAGGAAGTTTGAGCTTGATGCAAATGGCGAAAATATCTTCCGCTTCATATAATTATCAATCAAATAAAAAGTTATTCTATGTATCAATCCTTACATCTCCTACAACCGGTGGAGTGACAGCCAGTTTTGGTATGTTGGGAGATATCATTATTGCCGAGCCCAATGCCTACATTGCATTTGCGGGTAAAAGAGTAATTGAACAAACATTGAATAAGACAGTACCCGACGGTTCACAAGCGGCTGAGTATTCATTCCATAAGGGCTTATTCGATTCAATCGTACCACGTAATCCTTTAAAGGGTGTTCTGAGTGAATTATTTCAGCTACATGGTTTCTTTCCTTTGAATCAAAATTCAAGTAATGAAAACCTATAATAGAATAAAATAAATCGAATCGAAGTGTTGTATATTTCTATATCTCCCGAGAACCTCCATTTTTGACTTGACTATGAATTCCTGTTGGATCAGATTCTAACGAATTTTTGGGGAACTCATAATAAACCCCTTATTCTCCTTATTAAAATAAAAAGATAAGGACGGGAGAACAAGAATAATAAAGCGGATTATCATACGTATATTTCGTGTAGAAAGATGAATAGGTACATTTATTTAGTTCTACATTCCTTGAACTTATTATATACTTATAATACTTATAATAGATAGACTTATCATAAGATATCTTTTATAACAGGAGATATCTTTTATAACAGGTACAAATATTAAATCGAGGCACCTATTCTATGACAGATCTCAACTTACCCTCTATTTTTGTGCCTTTAGTGGGCCTAGTATTTCCGGCAATTGCAATGGCGTCTTTATCTCTTCATGTTCAAAAAAACAAGATTGTTTAGATCCGATGGGACTAAATCTCATCAATTTATTTCAACACTTGGACTTGGATCATAATACAGATACCTATTTAGTGGAATATGGTACGATATGTGGCTCCCCTCGAACACAAAAATAATACAAATAACAAATAAAAAGGAAAAGGCTGTTATGTTATGCATGCAGATACATGATCTATGGATAAATGCATGTATATGCGGGTATAGCTGTTTTAAAATAGATCGGCGGATATCTATATCTGAAATAGAAAGTAAATGTATCTATATGTTATGTAGATATACATAATGGGATCATATGAAGGGGATGTTATTATTTTATATCTAACCAATTCGATGAATTACTGCTAAGGGTTCACATCATAATAGTGCTAGTTGATGAGAGTTACTTCGGGAGCCAAAAAGGTAAAGTCAAATTCATTTGGCTTATTCTCTCAATTCCAATAGAATGCAACTGGATCTAGTATGAACTGGCGATCAGAACGTATATGGATAGAACTTATAACGGGGTCTCGAAAAACAAGTAATTTCTGCTGGGCCTTTATCCTTTTTTTAGGTTCGCTAGGATTCTTATTGGTTGGAACTTCCAGTTATCTTGGTAGGAATTTGATATCCTTATTCCCGTCTCAGCAAATAATTTTTTTTCCACAAGGGATCGTGATGTCTTTTTATGGGATCGCGGGTCTGTTCATTAGTTCCTATTTGTGGTGCACAATTTCGTGGAATGTGGGTAGTGGTTATGATCGATTCGATAGAAAAGAAGGGGTCGTGTGTATTTTTCGTTGGGGATTTCCTGGAATAAATCGTCGAATCTTCCTTCGATTTCTTATGAGAGATATCCAGTCGATCAGAATGGAAGTTAAAGAGGGCCTTTATTCCCGTCGTGTCCTTTATATGGAAATTAGAGGCCAGGGAGCTATCCCCTTGACTCGAACTGATGAGAATTTGACTCCACGAGAAATTGAACAAAAAGCTGCCGAATCGGCCTATTTCTTGCGTGTACCAATTGAAGTATTTTGAAATAAACTGTGATGAAGAATGAATGTTTTCTTTCTCAGTATGAGGGAAGGAGCTCAGGAATCCCCTTTTACTTTTAATATAAGCGAAGTTTCTTCGGAACGTTCATTCGAGCAAATCATGTTAGATTCTATTTCACCCGTTCTGTTGGTAATGCCGCTGTACTGTGGCCTATAGAATAAAGCAAGCAAGCAGGCATATATGGAACAACCATAATAAGAAGCAAGTTTTGTCCACCAAAACTATTTTTATGCATATGGAACTCAACTCAATTCTTTCATATTAGTAAGAAGTCCAATAAGTATGTATTCATCACACATATCAGAACATTTCGGAATACAGTACAGAATTCATCTTTTTAGGCCCAATATTTTGAATTGATACGTTAGATACAGATGGATCATCTCTCATAAATTATCTCCCTTTTGTCATTTGTCAATCGATCTTTCTTTTTATCTTATCCTCTCTTTTGCTCCTTGATGGCCAAACGATTGGATCTTTCATAACCATCCAATTTCTCTCTCCTTTTGCCACTCCTTTCGGATTTCATCATCAATATTCTTCAAAAATATCCCTTCAATTATTCCTGGGCTGTGGGTAGCCAGCCAAACATTTCGAAATAATTGATTGATCGAGGGGGAGTTTTTTTGTCTCAAAATCCGAATAATATTCATTACTTCAAGTGGTTGCATTCATCGAAAGGAACAAATGAAGATGCAATTGGTTCGAATTTGACCATGGGATATCTGGAAACAATATTTGATTATTTCTTTCATTTGAAATGGGCCCTTATTTTTTCATTTCATTTTTATTTGATTCTATTTCTATATTCTTTCCAGATCCAAGGACTAAACAATGAAAAAAAAAAAGTGCCAAAAAAGAAAAAAGCATTGACTCCCCTCCCATATCTTGCATCTATAGTCTTTTTGCCCTGGTGGATCTCTCTCTCATTTAATAAAAGTCTGGAACCTTGGGTTACTCATTGGTGGAATACCAGGCAATCCGAAACTTTTTTGAATGATATTCAAGAAAATAACGTTCTAGAAAGATTCATAGAATTAGAAGAACTATTCCTGTTGGACGAAATGATAAAGGACTACCAGGAGACACAGATACAAAAGTTTCGTATAGGAATCCACAAAGAAACGATACAATTGATCAAAATGCACAATGAAGATCATATCCATATCATTTTGGATTTCTCGGCAAATATAATCTGTTTCGCTATTCTAAGCGGTTATTCTATTCTGGGTAATGAAGAACTTCTCATTTTGAATTCTTGGGTTCAGGAATTCCTCTATAACTTAAGTGACACAATAAAAGCTTTTTCTATTCTTTTATTAACTGATTTATGTATCGGATTCCACTCGCCTTATGGTTGGGAACTAATGATTGGCTCGATCTACAAAGATTTTGGATTTTCCCATAACGATCAAATTATATCTGGTCTTGTTTCTACCTTTCCAGTCATTCTAGATACAATTTTGAAATATTGGATCTTCCATTATTTAAATCGTGTATCTCCTTCACTTGTAGTCATTTATCATTCAATGAATGAATGAAGAACTCATTTGATCCGCTGATATCAATCAAATAATCCCACTCTTTATACTTTTACCCGTCCAGGGAATTCGATTCCTCCTATATTCCAGTACAATTATTCCAGTACAATATCAGAATCGTGGATAGGGAACTATACTATACTAACTATATTAGCTACCTACCTAATTTATTGTAGAAATTTCCGGGATCAATGATTGGACCATGCAAAATAGAAATACCTTTTCTTGGGTAAAGGAACAAATGACTCGATTCATTTCCGTATCGATCATGATATATGTAATAACTAGGACATCTATTTCAAATGCATATCCTATTTTTGCGCAGCAGGGTTATGAAAATCCACGAGAAGCAACTGGGCGTATTGTATGTGCCAATTGCCATTTAGCTAATAAACCCGTGGATATTGAGGTTCCACAAGCTGTGCTTCCTGATACTGTATTTGAAGCAGTTGTTAGAATCCCTTATGATATGCAACTGAAACAAGTTCTTGCTAATGGTAAAAAGGGGTCTTTGAATGTGGGGGCTGTTCTTATTTTACCCGATGGATTCGAATTAGCTCCCCCCGATCGTATTTCTCCCGAGATGAAAGAAAAGATAGGCACTCTGTCTTTTCAGAGTTATCGCCCCACTAAAAAAAATATTCTTGTGATAGGTCCTGTTCCTGGTCAGAAATATAGTGAAATCGTCTTTCCCATTCTTTCTCCGGACCCTGCTACTAAGAAAGACGTTAACTTCTTAAAATATCCTATATACGTAGGTGGGAACAGGGGAAGGGGCCAGATTTATCCCGATGGGGGTAAGAGTAACAATACAGTCTATAATGCTACAGGAGCGGGTATAGTAAGCAGAATAGTACGTAAAGAAAAAGGGGGGTATGAAATAACCATAGCTGATGCATCGGATGGACACCAAGTAATTGATATTATACCTCCAGGACCGGAACTTCTTGTTTCAGAGGGTGAATCTATCAAGCTTGATCAACCATTAACGAGTAATCCTAATGTGGGTGGATTTGGTCAGGGAGATGCAGAAATAGTACTTCAAGATCCATTACGTGTCCAAGGGTTGTTGTTCTTTTTGGTATCTGTTATTCTGGCACAAATCTTTTTGGTTCTTAAAAAGAAACAGTTTGAGAAGGTTCAATTGTCCGAAATGAATTTCTAGATACATGGATCCATCAAATTGGTAAAAAGAGACGAACTATTGTTGATCGATGCAATTATGTATGATCAAAAAAATAATGAAAAGCTTTTTTCTTTATACTGTTTTTCGGCGAGATGTCAGGAATTGTTTGTGCCCCGTTCCTAGTAATAATATGTATATTCTGAAGAAGGCTACTTGACATTTTTTTTTTTTTCAAAAAAAAAATTGGAGTGGTGTGACTATGCCAGGCCTCTTAATCCCAGATTATAAATGCCATGTAATGCATCAATAGTTTTTGATTCTATTGTACCTAATAGAATCGAATTCTATTAGATAATAGGCAAGGAAGAAAATAAATGGCAAGGAATAAATGAAAGTAACAAATGATTCTAGGAGGGATTGCTCGTCTTACTAATCTTCCACACAAGAAAAGGAATTTTTCACCCTTTTCCTGTGTGGAAATAATAATGATTCTTGATCCTGTTCGTTAAAGATTACGATTTTCTTTTCCAGGACTATTATAACCTCTTTCTTTAGATTCATAAGCAGTAGTGGACAAACAAAAAAAAAGGGGGGGGGCGGGGGGAATCACTCATTGAGCAAATAGAACTTCTTCAATGAACTTATAAAAAAAAAAAAAGCAAATTTTCGCTGTGATGAGATAATCAATAAGGATTTGGATATGTGCAAAAATCCAAGATTTTCACTTTTTTTTTTTCACCACACTCGGGCATTAAATTAAGTGTCTTTTGCTTGAAATTTTATTTATGGAGTAAGGTTCATTTCCATACTAATTGGAATTGATTTGAAGAATGTCTCATCTGTAGAAATCCATATTGTGTCATCCATAAAATCGATTGATTCCTTCTTTCTTCTTGCTTCGGAAGAGTCCGTCCATACTATAGAGGAACAGATACTATGACAATCAAGGGATTAAATTCTTCAAAAACATCATTAGAAACAAAGGAATGGGGTGGTTTTAAACATCGGATCGAAGCAAAGGATCCGTTTTGTCATTTCTACGAATCAAATATTCTTCTTATGTTGACTGAATGAATTTCCAACCTTTATGTTATGAAATGGATCAAAGTCTCGCTGGAAGAGTAAGAACTCAACAGGACCTTACCCCTCTTTGTTTTGTCTGATTCGAGGGGTAAGGTCCTGTTGAGTTCTTACTTTTTCATGTCCACAATCCGGTTCTCATCCGATCACTATAGGGATGAGCCCAATCCGGAGTATGAACCGTAAAAGAAAATACCTATTGAACCAATCACAGGAATACCAGTTACAGTACCTATCAGCCAAAGAGGAATCCTTCCAGTAGTATCGGCCATTTACCCCGCTTCCCTCCACATTTCATCAAGTGGTCATGCTAGAGACATAAACAGTCATGGATAATTATGAGGATGATATCCTTCCGAATGGGATAAGAGAATTCCTACTATTCTCTTTCTTTCTCTCAATTGAAGAAATAATTGGAAAATAAAACAGCAAGTACAAAAATGAGTAATAACCCCCAGTAGAGGCTGGTACGATTCAATTCAACATTTTGTTCGTTCGGGTTTGATTGTGTCGTAGCTCTATAATTCAGATTAGGTTTATCGTTGGATGAACTGCATTGCTGATATTGACCCCAAAAAAGAAACGGTAGGTACAGCCAGTCCGTGAACGGCCAACCAGCGCACTGTAAAAATTGGATAGGTTCGATCTATGGTCATTGAGGCCTCCTAAAAGGATCTACTAAATTCATCGAGTTGTTCCAAAGGGTCAAAACGGCCAGTTATTAATGGAATCCCCTGTCGGCTCTCTGTGAAATACTCGTTTGGCCGAGGGCTTCCAAACACATCATAAGCTAAACCCGTGCTGACGAATAACCAACCCGCAATGAATAGGGAAGGTATAGTAATACTATGAATAACCCAGTATCGAATACTGGTGATAATATCAGCAAAAGAACGTTCTCCCGTGCTTCCAGACATGCTGAGCTCCACATATTCTTGTACAGTCAAAGGGGGATCGATTCCTTGAAAGATGGGATCAGTAAATGGAAAACTACTGATATTTCATCTTTGTGAGATCGTCAATATTGTACCGAAGGTGTATTTAGAGTATACCGAATCAGTATAGCTATCCTTCCTCTGACACAGCAACGCAGTTTCAATCAGTATCGAAAAGAAATGGTACATAATTCCCCTTTTCCTTTCTTGTTACTTGTCTATGCGGAACCGCGTGTCATTCAATCAAAAATTGATCAAATTTCTGTAGTATAGGGTTTCAAGTATTGGCTTTGGACTAGAAACTGAAGTTCTTAGTAAAGTTTGAGTCAACGGGTTCTAGTTCTAATAATTAATGAACGAGATTATCATATTCCACACAATTCAATTAGATGCAAAATATAGAAATCCCCTCTCATGGTTGTAGAAAAGATATTTTTCTTTTTTTCTAATCCTTTCATTTCAAGTAATTGGTTGGTTCTACAGTAGTAGATAGTATTCGATGAAAGAAAGAGAAGAAACAATAAATAGTTTGAACAATCAATATTCGTGATGCAACCATTACTGGATTAGATCCAAAGGTTCCTTCTTGACCTAGCTACAAGGATGGAACTCCATGATATGGAAAGACAGACTGTGGAACCTAAAAGGATAATAGGAATTGATAAATTGAAAAAGAAAAGAAATAAATGGTCAAAATGGAAATTCTTTTGAAATCCAATTCTTTTATTCTATAGTTATTCAAAGATAATTTCATTTTTGAATGAAGTTACACGACACAGTTCTTCTGACTATTACTTTACTCACGAGTTGCTCAATGAATCTGTTGATTTGAAATCCCGACATTGGTAGATGTCACAGATGATAAATCAATCTTTTTTTTTTTTTCTACCTCTGCTACTCTATCTTTGTCAGTGCCGTCTATAATGACTGATGAATCAAGAACTTTCAATTGGAACTGATTCTGTCAATTGGTATTTTTTCTGATCATCACATCTCGCAAAAATTGAAACTTAGGTAAGTGCTTTATAAACATATGTAAAAAAAAAAGAACGTATCTCATTTAGCTCCTTCATGCCCACTATAACTAGTTATTTCGGTTTTCTACTAGCTGCTTCAACTATAACCCCAGCTCTATTGATTGGTCTGAGCAAGATACGACTTATTTGAAATTAATTGAATGAATAATTCATCAAAATAAATAGTTCTGTGAGATTTCAGGTATTCGATAGTTCCTTCCCGCGTTAATTACCAATTCTTGATCATTGAGATTCATGGGTGATTCGGAGTAATATTTAGGGATAGATATTACCTCTATTTTTACCCTTTCCAACAAATTGAAATGATTGAAGTTTTTCTATTTGGAATCGTCTTAGGTCTAATTCCTATTACTTTGGCCGGATTATTCGTAACTGCATATTTACAATACAGACGCGGAGATCAGTTGGACCTTTGATTGAGTAACATCTCTTTTTTGATTGACCTCCTTCTTAAGCTGCAGGAGGTCAAATTCAGGTTGCAGTTCAAGTTAGTAAAGTTATTTTATTGTGATTCAACATTACAAAAACAGAATCACGCTCTGTAGGATTTGAACCTACGACATCGGGTTTTGGAGACCCACGTTCTACCGAACTGAACTAAGAGCGCTTTCTTATGACAGGAGATACAACTGTAAAGAAAGGGATTCTTTTTGTACCCCCAATACACCTTGCATGCATGTAGTATCATAAAATGCAAAATTATGTCCAGTCCAGTCCAATTTGAATCGATCTCAACTGATCCCTCGTTACTGCCCATAGGAGAAGTAATAGGTAGGGATGACAGGATTTGAACCCGTGACATTTTGTACCCAAAACAAACGCGCTACCAAGCTGCGCTACATCCCTTTCAATTGTTGTACAGTTTCATTGTAGGGAATCCTTGTCTTGTTTTCCACATCGTTATTTCCTAATATCTAGAGACAATTTCTCTTGCCATTTCTTCTTTTTGATTTCATATAATCAAAGAATTATATACATATGAAACCTAACGTATAAAAAAATGAATATTTATCGGTAATGCTCAGTAAGAAAGGGTCATCTTTTTCTGTTTTAGGGACAAGTAGATCTAATCCACCGGATTATTGTACATATTCATTTTCATTTTAGTTCGGGATTAGGGATTTCGTGTACAAATACAAGTGATCTTTAGCTACAGATACATCTGATCATATATGTATTCCAATAAAGAAGGAGGATTTTCAATGCGAGATATAAAAACATATCTCTCCGTGGCACCTGTGCTAACTACGCTATGGTTCGGGTCTTTAGCAGGTCTATTGATAGAGATCAATCGTTTATTCCCAGATGCGTTGACATTCCCCTTTTTTTCATTCTAGTTATTGACATGGGAAGGGGTGAAGAAGATTAGAGATACAACAAATTCTCTGTGACTAATCCACCCTTTTGAATTTTTTTTTTAAGTTGTTTAGGAAGGAAAGAGAAAGAGAAAGTGGATTAAACCTCAGCGAAACTCGGGCTCAGCATAGAATTAATAGAGGGAGAACAGAAATAGAAATGTGGGTCTAGGACAGGCTGTTCAAGAGCATACAAGATAGTAAATGAAATACTGACTGGGATTAGAAATAATGGATAGTTAGAAATAATTGTATTACTTATTATTACTCTATTGATTGCAGCGAAATCTTTCATAATTGGATTTCGAGTTATCAGTTAGCAACTTCTATTTATTTTTCCTTCTTTTCGTATTCTTCGATTCAGATCGAAAATAGAAGAGTGGAGGGAATCCAAAATCCAAAGGAGGTTCATGGCCAAGGGTAAAGATGTCAGAATAAGAGTTATTTTGGAATGTACCAGTTGTGTCCGAAATGATTTAAATAAGGAATCGCGGGGCATTTCCAGATATATTACTCAAAAGAATCGACACAATACGCCTAGTCGATTGGACTTGAGAAAATTCTGTCCTTATTGTTACAAGCATACGATTCATGGGGAGATAAAGAAATAGATCGAACAGAATAGAATGTCTGTTCCACCCTTCCAAGGAACAGGACAAAATTACATATAGATAGATATATAAAATATAAACAAATCAAGTACTATTACTATTTCGGTCGGATCCGAAACCGAAATGAATGAAGAAATAAGATTTTAGAGATAAGGAATAAATCATGGATAAATCCAAGCGACCCTTTCGTAAATCCAAGCGATCTTTTCGTAGGCGTTTGCCCCCAATTGGATCGGGGGATCGAATTGATTATAGAAATATGAGTTTAATTAGTCGATTTATTAGTGAACAAGGAAAAATATTATCTAGACGAGTGAATAGATTGACCTTGAAACAACAACGATTAATTACTATTGCTATAAAACAAGCTCGTATTTTATCTTCGTTACCTTTTCTTAATAATGAGAAACAATTTGAAAGAACCGAGTCGACCCCTAGAACTGCTGGTCCTAAAACCAGAAATAAATAGGCCTACTTCTCAATTGAATCAAAACTCTAATTGGAATTCAAACTCAGATTGAGGTTTTGTTCGAAAAAGCCGAGATACTTGATTGTCGCGTCGTAAGAAAAAAAAAAAAAGAATGAATGGGGAAGAAAAAATATTTTTTTTTATTGAAAAGTGTTCGTTCATTTCTAATATTTATCATATTCATTTCTACTCTACCTTCCCGGAGTTCATTCTCCGGGGAACTCCGTTTAAATCATTTCGGTGAATTCGTTCCAGTCGCCTTATTTGATAATCTCATTTGAAATCATGTAAATGCAATTCCTATTTGATATAGCTATTTGTGCAAGTATTTTACGATTAAGAAGCAACTGCCTCTTGTACAGATCGTGCATTAATCGACTATAACTATAGGATACCCCATTTTCACGAGTTACTGCATTTATCCGAGTGATCCACAAACGACGAAAATCTCTCTTTTGCCTGCATCTATCCCGATGACTGGAAACCAAAGCTCTCATTTTCTGTTGAGTAGTAGTTCGAGTAAGTCTTGAATGAGCCCCTCGAAAGGTTGATGCAAATAAACGAATTTTTGTTCGACGTCTCCGAGCTATATATCCCCGCCTAACTCTGGTCATTGAATCAAATGAAACCTTGATGAATAACTAATTGATTTCTTTTCTTTCAGTCATTCTTTTCCCCTCCCCTAGTTTATTAGTAACAAAACGGATTCTTCCGATGTATAAAATAAAAATTCCAATGGCTTTTGCTACTATGACCTTCCCAACCACGATTTTTGATTTCTTCCAGGCATTTCACCTCGGAATAAGAAATTGTACCGATATTAGATATAAAATATCTAGTAAATAGGTAGTAATAAATAGAGAAAAATGGAGAAATAAATAAATAGTGGCTTCCATCGTTTCTATGATTACTTCTTAAACGGTGAGGTCCTCTCTATACACCGGAGCTCCTTCCCCCATTTAATCAATGTTATTAGTAACTTGTACAGTTCACACTCTTTGGCTCTACCCATAAAATTATCCAGTATATAGGTCTTTTCACAATGAGATCCATCCATACAGTGACGGCATTTAATTATGAAGGTTGGCTAGGTAGCTAACCCTGTTAGTCCGTTCTTGCAAGAGTAGAAGCATAATCTTTCTGCTTTTAAAATACTATTTTCCCCGCTTAATGGATAACCATTTGCTACCAATGGGGAATTGATTTTCATCTCAAATCGAGGTGATTGGATTTGCACCAATGGAAACCATAAATTCCATACACAATAGAGGTATATGATAGATCTTTATTTTGAGATAGTGAATGGAATGGAGTTCTTCCATTCTATCCTACTCATTGGTACTGGTCATTGATACTGGAAAAATCGTCTCATTTGTTCCAGATCATGATCTGAACGAGTCGCACATACACCCTAGTACATGTTCCTCGACGCTGAGGACATCCTCGAAGGGCAGGGGATTTCGTGACATTTTTGATTGGCTGTCTTGTGTTTCTAATAAGTTGTTTAATAGTTGGCATGCTGAATCGTATACAGAATGGGCTGGTTTAGATCGATCCTAACCGGATGATTATGAATTACTTCCATTTCATATAATATTTTACCAGGTTAAGAAGATAAAATATCAAATCACGGCTCATTCGAATTATGGTTCGAAATGGAATCAAGAATTTATGTGAAATCCCCGGTATTTTCGACCGCGACAACATCAACAATGCCATGGGCTTGGGCTTCTGTTGCTGACATAAAAACATCCCTTTCCATGTCTTCGGATATAACCCATAAAGGCTTGCCGGTTCTTTGTACATAAACCCTTGTGAGGGTTTCGCGGAGTTTCAGTAGTTCTTCCGCTTCCAGGATAAATTCTCCTGTGGGTGCCTCATAAAAAGAACTAGCAGGTTGGTGGATCATAACCCTGATGATATAACATAATGAACGGTTCCTCTATCTCGCACGATCGGTCGAAGGGAAGGGATAAAGAATAACAAGAATAAAAAGATAGAATTAGAATTGAACAACCGTACAGGCATCTTTTATGCATTGCATACGGCTCCGCAATGGAATTTCCTTTTCCCTTCCATCGAAGAAAGAGACAAATAGAATCCATCAGACCCAGATCGTTGAATGATCCATTTACCATCTTTCCTTTCGGAGGAGTCAAAAAATACTATGATGGTTCCGTTGCTTTATATATTTATCTCGTCTGTGATTCAGCAATCCCAAAGTTTCTTTATGATCCGATCAAATAAGGAAAAAATGATCTTTTTTTTTTTTCATTTTCGTACTCTTTCATAACATAAATATCGGAAAGAGGCTTCTGGTGTGAAAGCAAAAAAAAGGTTTGTGACGCTGAAATGGACCCCCGATACATAAGATCAAATCGTAAATAACCTTTGTTTCATACTACTATCTCGATATATAATCTCATGTTATGTTATGAAAAAAAAATAATAGTTTGCTCATATCGAACTCGAAGTGCCATGCTATTATTACTTATTATTCATATTCCATATGGCGAAGGCATAGTCTTCTTTTTTTTTTCTCAAATAAAAAAAAACTCATTGGCGCCAAGCGTGAGGGAATGCTAGACGTTTGGTAATTTCTCCTCCGACTAGGAGAAAAGATCCCATTGAAGCGGCTAATCCCATGCATATTGTATGTATGTCTGGTGGCACAAATTGCATAGTATCATAAATAGCTATTCCTGGTATTACCCATCCGCCGGGAGAGTTTATAAACAAATACAGATCCCTGGTATCATCCTCTATACTGAGATATACCATGAGACCAACAAGTTGATTCGAGATCTCGCTATCAACCTCTTGTCCTAAAAAAAGTAATCTTTCTCGATGAAGTCGGTTGATTAGGACAAAATTGTATCCCTTAGGAACCGCACACGCACCTTTGGATGCATACGGTTCAAAAAATCAAAATTGCGAAAAAAAAAAAAGAATTCATTGAACTTATCGAACTAACCCCTCATTGATGTATTCTTTCATCGAGATCCAAATCACGATGTAATTTTCTTGTTCCTAAATGGGCCTCTTCAATTCTTTTAGGTTTATGCTCTACTCCGGGTAAAGATCTGCCCGAATTCTATTTGCACATATAGGACAAATGATCACAGTACCGCTTCTTTTTGTTCCGACTTCTTTTTTTTTTTCAATTCGTTTTCATGTTCATGCCTTCCGCCAAATATTCGACTAATCATATTATTCCATTAATTGGTAGTTTTAGAGGTATAAATAGGGATCATTTATGATACGAGTAGTAATCATACATAGATTACCAATTTGGTATTTTTTGAACGGAGCCTGGATACTTCATTTTATTGGTCCAAGCCAACCATAAATTCTTCTAATTGAGAATATTGATCCCCAACCAACAAATAAATTGATCTAATTGCATTGCACTTCACGCTCCGAATTGAATTATTGATGGTTTAATCAATCTTTCTTGGGTGAAACAGAGGATATCTCGATCGGGGGAGAGAACGGGGAAATCCCATATGACCCAATATGTCTGACAAGTCGCACTATACGTCAACCCAAACTGCATCTTCCTCTCCAGGACTCCGAAAAGGTACTTTTGGAACACCAATAGGCATAAAATGAAAGAAAAATTAAGTACTCTATTTCACTTTGATGTGGAAACGTAACAATGGGTTTATTGTCTTCATAATATTGTCGTTTATCGTATTTTATCCATAGATTGGAAGGTTCATGGAGAAGACGGGTTGAATAAAGGAAAATTCGTACAAATGGATCGTTCGAAGGATGAACAAGTATCTATGCATTCGCTCACAAAAATAGGATCAATCCCCCCATTGCGTATTGGTACTTATCGAGTATAGAATAGATCTGCTTCTCTTTGTTCCTACGAACAGAATTGTTAAATTATTACCAATGGAACGGAATAAATATTAACTCTTGCTTTGAGATAATCCACTGAAAAGGCGAGGTCCATAGCATCAATCAGTCTTTTCCAATGTGATAAAGTTACATAGTGTCTATTTTTTCTTTGATAAAATAAGGGGTATTTCCATGGGTTTGCCTTGGTATCGTGTTCATACCGTCGTATTGAATGATCCCGGTCGGTTACTTTCTGTCCATATAATGCATACAGCTCTAGTTTCTGGTTGGGCCGGTTCGATGGCTCTATACGAATTAGCCGTTTTTGATCCCTCTGATCCCGTCCTTGATCCAATGTGGAGACAAGGTATGTTCGTTATACCCTTCATGACTCGTTTAGGGATAACCAATTCATGGGGTGGTTGGAGTATCACAGGAGGAACTATAACGAATCCGGGTATTTGGAGTTACGAAGGTGTGGCTGGGGCACATATTGTGTTTTCTGGCTTGTGCTTCTTAGCAGCCATCTGGCATTGGGTGTATTGGGACCTAGAAATATTCTGTGATGAACGTACGGGAAAACCCTCTTTGGATTTGCCCAAGATCTTTGGAATTCATTTATTTCTCTCAGGGGTGGCTTGCTTTGGGTTTGGCGCATTTCATGTAACAGGCTTGTATGGTCCTGGAATATGGGTGTCCGATCCTTATGGTCTAACCGGAAAAGTACAATCTGTAAATCCAGCGTGGGGCGCAGAAGGTTTTGATCCTTTTGTTCCGGGAGGAATAGCCTCTCATCATATTGCAGCGGGGACATTGGGGATATTGGCGGGACTATTCCATCTTAGTGTCCGCCCGCCCCAACGTTTATACAAAGGATTACGTATGGGCAATATTGAAACTGTACTTTCTAGTAGTATCGCTGCTGTCTTTTTTGCAGCTTTCGTCGTTGCTGGAACTATGTGGTATGGTTCAGCAACTACTCCCATAGAATTATTTGGTCCCACTCGTTATCAGTGGGATCAGGGATACTTCCAGCAAGAAATATATCGAAGAGTTGGAGCCGGGCTAGCCGAAAATCTGAGTTTATCGGAAGCTTGGTCTAAAATTCCCGAAAAATTAGCTTTTTATGATTACATCGGTAATAATCCGGCGAAGGGGGGATTATTCAGAGCAGGCTCAATGGACAATGGGGATGGAATAGCTGTTGGATGGTTAGGACACCCCATCTTTAGAGATAAAGAGGGGCATGAGCTTTTTGTACGTCGTATGCCTACTTTTTTTGAAACATTTCCGGTGGTTTTGGTAGACGGAGACGGAATTGTGAGAGCGGATGTTCCTTTTAGAAGGGCAGAATCGAAGTATAGTGTCGAACAAGTAGGTGTAACTGTTGAGTTCTATGGTGGCGAACTCAATGGGGTCAGTTATGGCGATCCTGCTACTGTGAAAAAATATGCTAGACGTGCCCAATTGGGTGAAATTTTTGAATTAGATCGTGCTACTTTGAAATCCGATGGTGTTTTTCGTAGCAGTCCAAGGGGTTGGTTTACTTTTGGACATGCTACGTTTGCTTTGCTCTTCTTTTTCGGACACATTTGGCATGGGGCTAGAACCTTGTTCAGAGATGTTTTTGCTGGTATTGACCCTGATTTGGATGCTCAAGTGGAATTTGGAACATTCCAAAAACTTGGAGATCCAACTACAAGGCGACAAGTAGTCTGATACAACATTACTCTAGCGTCTTTTGCCTCTATTTGATTTTTTTTTGATTTGACATAAGGTTAGGGTACCGTAGAAATCTTGATTTTAATCATCGCCTTTTCTTTGACTCTTGCCCTTTCTTTACTTTATCTGGGAAATGTTCCCAAATGCACAGGTGTGGAAGCTATAATTGTAAACCACGATCGAATCCATGGAAGCATTGGTTTATACATTCCTGTTAGTCTCGACTCTAGGGATAATTTTTTTCGCTATCTTTTTTCGAGAACCACCTAAGGTTCCGACAAAAAGGATGAAATGATTTTTTATTATCTCAATTGAAGTAATGAGCCTCCCAATACAATATGGGAGGTTCATTATTTCAACTAGTCCCCGTGCTCCTCGAATGGATCTCTTAGTTGTTGAGAGGGTTGCCCAAAAGCGGTATATAAGGCGTACCCAGTAAAGCTTACAAGTGAACCAGATATGGAGATGGCGACTAGGGTTGCTGTTTCCATTATTAGATAATTTCAAGACCACGACGGATCTACGCTACGAGAAGATCGTTTATTTACAACGGAATAGTATACAAAGTCAACAGATCTCAACCAATGCAATAGGATTTATGGCTACACAAACCATTGAGGGTAGTTCTAGATCTAGGCCAAGACGAACTATTACAGGGAATTTATTGAAACCATTGAATTCGGAATATGGTAAAGTAGCCCCTGGATGGGGAACTACTCCTTTGATGGGTGTCGCAATGGCTCTGTTTGCGATATTCCTATCTATTATTTTGGAGATTTATAATTCTTCCGTTTTACTGGATGGAATTTCAATGAGTTAGGTCCATAAGAACCATGAAGTCCTAGTTTTCAATCAAAAATGAATTACTTAGGGATCAGATTTCTAGGCTATTCCGGTAGTTCGACCGTGGAATTCCGTTGTTTCGGTATTTCCGGAATATGAGTGTGTGACTTGTTATAATTGATCCTATTGATAGTACAGAGAATGGGTCTGTCATCTCGATCGAGATGGTTCTGCCTCGTCAGATATTCATTCTAGTATCTGAAGCACGGAATATAATCAAGAAATATTTGAACTATGATT
>NW_027519938.1:12500-20000 GCF_043159265.1 Tasmannia lanceolata | reverse complement strand
GGGATTATTGACAGTACCCTTTTTGGAGAATGTTAATAAATTCCAAAATCCATTTCGTCGTCCAGTGGCTACAACAGTCTTTTTGATCGGTACCGCAGTAGCTCTTTGGTTAGGTATTGGAGCAACATTACCTATTGATAAATCTCTAACTTTAGGTCTTTTTCAAATTGATTGAACTGTGAAATACCATGACGTATGTATCTAGGGAATAGTCGCTTCAAAATGAATCCTCCCTAGATACATTTCTTAAATTTCATTATAGATCCATTATAGATCTATTTCGAATATACGGATCGGGTTGTGCTAAAGATTCAAAACCAATTTGATTCTTCTCTTTCTTTATTTGATTCTTCTCTTTCTTTATAATTCTTCATTTCTTTCTTTATTCTTTATAAAATATAAAATAAAAAGATGAAATAATTCCAATGGATTTAAAACTTATTCTTAGGTAAATCAATTGTGAAATGTTTCTGTAAAATGTCCAATATCCGTTTTACATCTTCTATGCGCAAATGTTCAATTCTCATAAGATCTTCTTGACTCTTACTCAAAAGGTCCAATAATGTATGTATATTGGACCTTTTGAGACAATTATAGGTTCTGGGAGGCAATTCTGATTGGTCAATAAAAATACATTCCAATGCAATTCCTTTTTTGTTTTTCTTTAGATTAGCCAATTTATCCTGAAAGGTAAAAAAAGGTACAGTACCCCTGTTTAGATTGTTTAGATTGTCCTCTAAATTTATGTCCTCTTCCTCCCCATGTAGAAAAGGAATAAATAAATCAATCAAATTACGGGAAGCTTCGTGAAGTGCTTCTTTAGGAGTTAAACTTCCATTCGTCCATATTTCTAGAAAAAGTATCTCTTGTTTCTCATTCCCATTCCCATAAGAATGAATACTATGATTCGCATTTCGAACAGGCATGGATACAGCCTCTATAGGATAACTTCCATCTTGATCGTTATTTGGGGTTTTCATACGATATCCGCGATCCCTCTCGATTTGTAATCCAATACACAAATCAATTGGTTCTGTCAGGCTAGCTATATGCTGTGTAGTATCAACCATTTTCACAGAAGGTGGCGAGATGATATCTTGAGCAGTTACGCATCTCGGACCCCTGACGAAAATAGATGCGTCGCAAGTTCCATACAGATTACTTCTCAATACAATTTCTTTCAAATTCATGAAAATTTCATGTACTGATTCTTCAATACCGACTATCGTAGAATATTCATGTGGTATCTTATCAGATTTTGCGCGTGTGATACATGTTCCTTCTATTTCTCCAAGTAAAGCTTCTATTTCTCCAAGTAAAGCCCTTCGCATAGCGATACCTATCATATCTGCTTGACCTTTCATAAGCGGGGACAGAATGAAACGTCCATAGGAAAGGCGCTTACTGTCTGTTCTTGATTCAACACACTTCCACTGTAGTGTCCGAGTGGATACTGCTACTTCCTCTCGAACCATACTAATATTATTGATCAGATCATTGAATCATTTATTTCTCTTGAAATCAGTTCAATTCTTATTTCTACACACGCCTTTTTTTAGGAGGTCTACATCCATTATGTGGCATAGGGGTTACGTCACGTACGAAACTTAATAGTATACCACTTCTGCGAATGGCTCGTAATGCTGCATCTCTTCCGAGACCAGGACCCTTTATCATGACTTCTGCTCGTTGCATACCCTGATCCACTACTGTACGAATAGCATTTCCTGCTGCGGTTTGAGCAGCAAATGGTGTCCCTCTTCTTGTGCCTCTGAATCCACAAGTACCAGCGGAGGACCAAGAAACCACCCGACCTCGCATATCCGTAACAGTTACAATGGTATTGTTGAAACTCGCTTGAACATGAATAACTCCTTTTGGTATTCTACGTCCATTCTTACGTGAACTAATACGCCCATTCCTACGCGAACCAATTCTTGGTATAGGTTTTGTCATATTTTAGCATCTCATAAATATGAGTCAGAGATATACGGATATATCCATTTCATGTCAAAACAGATCCTTTATTTGTACAACGGGTCCCTTACTTTAGAAAGGCCCTTTTTAGAAAGATTACCCTTGTCTCTGTTTATGTCTCGGATTGAAACAAATTACTATAATTCGTCCTCGCCTACGGATCAGTCGACATTTTTCGCAAATTTTACGAACAGAAGCCCTTATTTTCATATTTGTCATTCCTTAATTCCGAATCTACTCTTTTGAAGAAAATAAGTCTCTTGAAATTTTGAACCTCGAATTGTATCCCCATGGAAGAAATGTTTAAAAAGTCACCTAATCGTTCGAACCTTTGTTGCGAAGTCTATAAATTATACGTCCCTTGGTTGAATCATAACGACTTACTTCGATTTTGACTCTATCTCCTGGTAGTATCCGTATAAAACTACGTCGGATCCTCCCCGAAACATAACCTAGAATCAGATCTTCATTATCTAAACGAACCCGGAACATACCATTTGGAAGTGATTCAGTAATTAAACCTTCATGAATCAATTTTTGTTCTTTCATTTCAGGTAACCCCCTTGAAGTATCAACTAATGGAGGAGGAGTGATATTAGACAACCTGCCTTTTCTCTCTTTTTCACAAATCGAAAGTTACGGATCAAATTCGGATATTCAGAAGGATCACCATATATAACATAAAATTTCTCCTCCAATTCTTTTTAGTCGAGCTTCTCGATCTGTCATTATACCTCGAGAAGTAGAAAGAATTACAATACCTATTCCACCTAAAATCCTAGGAATTCGTTTATAGTTGGAATAGATTCGTAGACCGGGTCGGCTGATACACTTTAAAATATTTCTATATGTTCCTTTCTGATTCCTTCTATGTCGCAGGGTTAAAACCAAGAAATATTTCTTGTTTTCTCGATGTTTCCTAACATTTTCAATAAAACCTTCTCGTAGAAGTATTTTAATAATGTTTTCGGTTATATTAGTAGATGCTATTCGAGCTGTTCTTTTTTTATCCATGTCAGCATTTCTTATAGAAGTTATTATATCGGCAATAGTGTCCTTACTCATGACGAACTATAATTATTAGGGCTTCCCCATTTTGATATAATCAACATGTTCTGTTTTTTTTTTTTCTTGATTTTCATTTTCACTTTCAATTTTTTTTTTTATGAATTATTAAAGGTATATGCATAAGACACAATCTACTAATGGATTTGATCTACTTCAGATACCCTACTATATAATGGTCTCATCTACTAGTCTTTATAATACCTCAGGAGCTAATGAGACTATTTTAGTGAAATTCAACTGTCTCAATTCCCGAGCGATCGCGCCAAAAACTCGAGTTCCTTTTGGATTTCCTTCTTGATCAATGACAACCGCTGCATTGTCATCATATCGTATTATCATACCGTTGTCACGTTTGAGTTCTTTACATGTACGTACAATTACAGCTCTGATCACTTCTGATCTTTCGAGAGGCATATTGGGTACTGCTTCTTTGATTACAGCAACAATAACATCACCGATATGAGCATATCGGCGATTACTAGCTCCGATTATTCGAATACACATCAATTCTCGAGCCCCGCTGTTGTCCGCTACATTCAAATGGGTCTGAGGTTGAATCATATCATTTTTTTTTTTTTGAATCTCTTATTTCAATGCAAAGGGCGAAGGAAAAAAGAAAGAAATATTGTCTGTCCAGAAATAAATAAATCTGCAATTGTATTTTTCATCAAAAATACTCCTTTCTTTTGGTTTCACATCCCTATCCCACAATAACGAATTGAGTTCGTATAGGCATTTTGCACGCAGCTATTGAAATAGCTGCTCTGGCTACAGTTTCTGAGACTCCGCCCATTTCATAAAGTATTCGACCCGGTTTAACGACGGATACCCAATATTCGGGGGATCCCTTACCCGAACCCATACGTGTTTCTGTGGGTCTGACTGTAACGGGTTTGTCGGGAAATATACGTACCCAGATTTTTCCACCACGACGCGCATATCGTGTCATTGCTCGTCGCCCTGCTTCTATTTGTCTAGATGTGATCCAAGCGGGTTCAAGTGCCTGAAGAGCGTATCTACCGAAACAAATACGATTGCCTCGATAAGATATTCCCTTCATTCTTCCTCTATGTTGTTTACGGAATCTGGTTCTTTTGGGGTTATAGTTGATGGTTGTTTCTCAACCCCATCTCTACTGCAGAACCGGACATGAGAGTTTCGTCTCATCCAGCTCCTCGCGAATGAAACGATTCAATAATATTACAAATACACATGTATTTAATGAATAATACACTGAATCATGGGATTTCTTGATAGTTAATCCATCATGTAGGAATCTGTATATCTTGTATATACAGCAGCTAGACGTATCTTTCTATTTCGATTTATAATTTATAGGACGTATATTTCTATTTATGGATAATGAATGCCTTTCTTTTTATAACGAATCCTTCTTTTGGCCTTTACTGAATGGAATCGCCCAAAATTTTGCAATCCAATAAGGAAAGGTTCGCGGGCGAATATTGACTCTTTAAAATCTGCTTCATTCGTAGGGGTCAACCCATGACCTTTCAGAATAAATAAAAGGGTTCTTGGTTGGTTTCGCCATCCCACCCAATGAAATCATTAGGATTCGTTTTTAATAGAATCTTGTGCAGTCACAGGTTCCGTCGTTCCCATAGCTTCTCCATTAATGGTTAGGTCTGAACTCTACAGTGGAGCTCCCAATTTCATTTGTTCCCCGAGTCAATCTCCTCAGTCTTCTATTGACTCGAGGGCTCTTTATTATTTTCATTTTTCCCTATGAACCGGATTCATCTACTTATAACGAATCCGTATTGATGCTTTATCACGCTGCCTTTTATGAGATGATTCATAGACCATACATATTGGAATCATATAGCATTGATTGATATTCTCCTCCTTTCTTTCTCTCACCCCCTCCTTTTACCCATATCCCTCTATTTTCGCTTTACAAACCATAATCAGATTTTTTTTTCCTTTATGAAAAAAAAAAAAACGATTTCAGTTGCTACAACTATATGATCAACACATCATATAGTGACTTCTTTCTTGGATCTCGATAATACGAAGCAATGAGCTGGTTATTAGTTCTCTAGTTATTAGTTATGGGCTGGTCCATTGTTTTTTTTTTTTTTGAATCCAACTCTAAAGAAAAAACCAACGAGTCACACACTAAGCATAGCAATTCTACCAAATGATCAATCGAATTTTTATTCAACCCTATATAATTATAATTAATAATTAGAAATAATTAATAATTCTAATTAGAATTGTTCATTTTTGATTGAAGGGAAAAAGAATGAATGAAAGAGTTTGTCATTTTTTGTTCTATCGCAGTATAGAATGGGAAGGAAAGACCCATTATTGCTCATCTACAAATATCCAAATTTTGATGCCTAATACCCCATAGATAGTTCGAACTGTATAGGAACAATGATCAATTTTAGCTCGAATGGTTTGTAGGGTGAACCCTACCTTCTCTGATCCATTCGACACGTGCAATTTCTTTTCCGTCGATACGCCCTGCAATTTGCACTTGAATTCCTTTTGTATCAGCTTGTTCAGTTAATTCAATAGCTTTTTTCATTGCCTTTCGAAACGAAACTCTATTCTTTAATTGTAGAGCTATATATTCTGCAAGAATATTAGGTTGTCCATAAGGTTTTGCAACTCTTGTGATAGCAATGTTAAGTCTCCGGTTCACAGAACGAAACCCTTTTTGTACATTGATCCGTAATTCTTCGATTCCTCGCGTTCGACCCTCTATTAACAAATTTGGGAATCCAATATAGATTATGACCTGAATTAGGTCGATTTTTTTTTTAATCTCTATATGTGCAATTCCTTCTGAACCAGATCTCATATTTTTTTTGTACATAATTCTTGATACAATCCCGTATTTTTTCATCTTCCTGGAGACCCCCTGGAATAACTTTTGGGTTGTGCGAACCAAAGGGAACGATGACTTTGGTTTGCACCAAGTCGGAAACCAAGTGGATTTATTTTTTTTCCCATATCATATTTATCCCGATCTCTTTCTCTCTCTATATATATCTATTTATCTCTATTCCAATTCGGAAACCGAAGGAGGCAGAAGTTTATCTCTCTCTCTCTTTCTCTAGGTATCTCTCTATTATAGTATCCTTAAATACACCTTTATTCTCTAAAAGAAAATCTTGTTCAGTTTTCTAGATTGATCTTTCAAAACGATATTTATATGACAGGTGGGTCTTTTTATCGGATAACTACGTCCTCGAGCCCGAGGTTTTAACTTTTTAATGATAGTACCCCCATTGACTTCGGCTTGACTAATGACTAAATCAGCTTCGTTGAAACCCTTATTGTGACTAGCATTTGCTGCTGCAGAATAAACCAATTTTAAAATGGGATAAGATGCTCGATAAGGCATAAGTTCTAGTAGCATAAGTGTTTCCTCATAGGAACGCCCACGAATCTGATCAATGACTCTTCGTGCTTTGTGAGCAGACATACATATATGTTGAGCTAAAGCTTGTACTTCTGTACTAGAGCTCTTCTTCTTCCTATGCTTTTTCATGCTCCTCTTCCACCTTCTCCACTTTGACATAAGGGTTACCTCCCACCAATGAATGACGAGCACCTATTTCACTTTATTAACGACGAGATCCATTATTGTTTCTCGCGTGTCCCTGGAAAGTCAGAGTCGGTGCGAATTCTCCCAATTTGTGACCCACCATACGATCTATTATATAAATGGGTAAATGTTCTTTTCCATTATGAATAGCAATTGTATGGCCTATCATTGTGGGTATAATGGTAGATGCTCGGGACCAAGTTACTATTATCTCTTTCTCCTCCCTCATGTTGAGCTTCTCAATTTTTCCCAATAAATGATTAGCTACAAAAGGATTTTTTTTTAGTGAACGCGTCACAGCTGATTACTCCTTTTTTTTTTATTTACTTATGAAATAAAACTATGAAATAAAGTTGATTTACTTCAACTTAAGAAAATATTATTGTTGGTTAGTTCATGATCGAATATCATACTTTCGTTCTGTATCAATCTGAAATTAATGTACGTTCCTAAAAATAAAAATGACTTTATTGGTATTGTATGTCCATGTATCTCAGTATGAAAGAAAGTAAGAAAGACTCAATAAGAAACACTCAATACAATAATAATTAATTGTATGGTAGAAATTGTATCCTTTAAAGGAGATTGACTCCTTTAGCTTTAGAGAGAGAGGAGGGGCGGATGTAGCCAAGTGGATCAAGGCAGTGGATTGTGAATCCACCATGCGCGGGTTCAATTCCCGTCGTTCGCCCACCGATTACTTATCCTATTCGATTTTCAATATTCCTATTTACTTTACTATTTACGGCGACGAAGAATATAAATATCACTATATTTATTCCTTTTTCTACTTCTTCTTCCAAGCGCAGGATAGCCCCAAGGGGTTGTGGGTTTTTTTCTACCAATTGGGGCCCTCCCTTCACCACCCCCATGGGGAT
>NW_027519938.1:7500-10000 GCF_043159265.1 Tasmannia lanceolata | reverse complement strand
ATCAATAGGTTGATTGTTTCGCTCCTGTATCTTCCAAAAGGGAAAAAGATCTCTGAGAGTTGTTTCATGGATCCGAAAGAGAGTACTTGGGTTCTCCCAATAACTCAAAAGTGTATCATGCCTGAATCTAACTGGGGTTCGCGGTGGTGGAGGAACCGGATCGTAAAAAAGAGGGATTCTAGTTGTAAGATATCTAATGAAACCGTAGCTGAAATTGAGATCTCATTCAGAGAGAAAGATATAAAATATCTGGAGTTTCTTTTTGTATCCTATACGGATGATCCGATCCGCAAGGACCATGATCGGGAATTCTTTGATCGTCTTTCTCCGAGGAAGAAGCGAAACATAATCAACTTGAATTCGGGACAGCTATTCGAAATCTTAGTGAAACACTTGATTTGTTATCTCATGTCTGCTTTTCGTGAAAAAAGACCAATTGAAGTGGAGGGTTTCTTCAAACAACAAGGAGCTGAGGCAACTATTCAATCAAATGATATTGAGCATGTTTCCCATCTCTTCTCGAGAAACAAGTGGGGTATTTCTTTACAAAATTGTGCTCAATTTCATATGTGGCAATTCCGCCAAGATCTCTTCGTTAGTTGGGGGAAGAATCAGCACGAATCGGATTTTTTGAGGAAGGTATCGAGAGAGAATTTGATTTGGTTAGACAATGTGTGGTTGGTAAACAAGGATCGGTTTTTTAGCAAGGTACAGAATGTATCGTCAAATATTCAATATGATTCCACAAGATCTATTTTCGTTCAAGTAACGGATTCTAGCCAATTGAAAGGATCTTCTGATCAATCCAGAGATCATTTCGATTCCATTAGTAATGAGGATTCGGAATATCACACATTGATCAATCAAACAGAGATTCAGCAACTAAAAGAAAGATCGATTCTTTGGGATCCTTCCTTTCTTCAAACGGAACGAACAGAGATAGAATCAGATCGATTCCCGAAATGCCTTTCTGGATATTCCTCAATGTCCCGGCTATTCACGGAACGTGAGAAGCAGATGAATAATCATCTGCTTCCGGAAGAAATCGACGAATTTCTTGGGAATCCTACAAGATCAATTCGTTCTTTTTTCTCTGACAGAGGGTCAGAACTTAATCTGGGTTCGAATCCTACTGAGAGGTCCACTAGAGATCAGAAATTGTTGAAGAAACAACAAGATGTTTCTTTTGTCCGATCCAGGCGATCGGAAAATAAAGAAATGGTTGATATATTCAAGATAATTACGTATTTACAAAATACCGTCTCAATTCATCCTATTTCATTAGATCCGGGATGTGCTATGGTTCCGAAGGATGAACCGGATATGGACAGTTCCAATAAGATTTCATTCTTGAACAAAAATCCATTTTTTGATTTATTTCATCTATTCCATGACCGGAACAAAGGGGGATACACGTTACACCACGATTTTGAATCAGAAGAGAGATTTCAAGAAATGGCGGATCTATTCACTCTATCAATAACCGAGCCGGATCTGGTGTATCATAAGGGATTTGCCTTTTCTATTGATTCCTACGGATTGGATCAAAAAAAATTCTTGAATGAGGTATTCAACTCCAGGGATGAATCGAAAAAGAAATCTTTATTGGTTCTACCTCCTATTTTTTATGAAGAGAATGAATCTTTTTATCGAAGGATCAGAAAAAAATCGGTCCGGATCTCCTGCGGGAATGATTTGGAAGATCCAAAACCCAAAATAGTGGTATTTGCTAGCAACAACATAATGGAGGCGGTCAATCAATATAGATTGATCCGAAATTGGATTCAAATCCAATATAGCACCTATGGGTACATAAGAAATGTATCGAATCGATTCTTTTTAATGAATAGATCCGATCGCAACTTTGAATATGGAATTCAAAGGGATCAAATAGGAAATGATACTCTGAATCATCTAACTATAATCAAATATACGATCAACCCA
Organism: Tasmannia lanceolata; assembly: GCF_043159265.1. NCBI lineage: Eukaryota > Viridiplantae > Streptophyta > Magnoliopsida > Canellales > Winteraceae > Tasmannia > Tasmannia lanceolata. The sequence goes on along the minus strand of NW_027519938.1, from coordinate 8,056 downwards.
CATTTATCGAATTTGAAAAAGAGTCAGAAGAAATGGTTCGATCCTCTTATTTCTCGAACCGAGAGATCCATGAATCGGGATCCTGATGCATATAGATACAAATGGTCCAATGGGAGCAAGAACTTCCAGGAACATTTGGAACATTTCGTTTCTGAACAGAAGCACCGTTTTCAAGTAGTCTTCGATCGATTACGTATTAATCAATATTCGATTGATTGGTCCGAGGTTATCGACAAACAAGATTTGTCTAAGTCACTTCGTTTCTTTTTGTCCAAGTCACTTCTCTTTTTGTCCAAGTCACTTCTCTTTTTGTCTAAGTTACTTCCTTTTTTCTTTGCGAGTATCGGGAATATCCCCATTCATAGGTCCGAGATCCACATCTATGAATTGAAAGGTCCGAATGATCAACTCTGCAATCAGTTGTTAGAATCAATAGGTGTTCAAATCGTTCATTTGAATAAATTGAAACCCTTCTTATTGGATGATCATGATACTTCCCAAAGATCGAAATTCTTGATCAATGGAGGAACAATATCACCATTTTTGTTCAATAAGA
>NW_027519937.1:32500-37715 GCF_043159265.1 Tasmannia lanceolata | reverse complement strand
TTCGATCCATTACCAATACCTTCCTTTGTTCCGTACTTGTTTTATATTCGAGTCAATCAGTGAAATTGTTGTTCATATTGAAATGAATCGAGATTGATGAGGAGTTGGTCAATGATGCTCGAGCATGTACTTATTTTGAGTGCCTATTTATTTTCTATTGGTATTTATGGATTGATCACAAGTCGAAATATGGTTAGAGCACTTATGTGTCTTGAGCTTATACTGAATGCGGTTAATATGAATCTCGTAACGTTTTCTGATTTATTTGATAGTCGACAATTAAAAGGAGACATTTTCTCGATCTTTGTTATAGCTATTGCAGCCGCTGAAGCAGCTATTGGGCCAGCTATTGTTTCGTCGATCCATCGTAACAGAAAATCAACTCGTATCAATCAATCGAACTTGTTGAATAAATAGTCATAATGATATAAAAAAAGACAGATATATATAATATTATATTCACCAATTAAAATTAGCATATATGACTCGTATGACCATGTTTGCTGAAACGTAAGAAATCAAAGTATCTTGGTCCTCTTTCCTAAACAGATCCAGAGGTAAATTGATTCTAAAAAAAAATCAATTCTGGTAAACTACTGATTCATCTGGTATCTACAATATATGATTCATTTACTACCGATTTTACCAGATCGAAAATTGATAACGTTCAAAAATTGATAGACACAATGTCACATTCAGTAAAGATTTATGATACATGTATAGGATGTACTCAATGTGTACGAGCCTGCCCCACAGATGTATTGGAAATGATACCTTGGGACGGATGTAAAGCTAAGCAAATTGCTCCTGCTCCAAGAACAGAAGACTGTGTAGGTTGTAAGAGATGTGAATCCGCTTGTCCAACAGATTTCTTGAGTGTCCGGGTTTATTTATGGCATGAGACAACTCGCAGCATGGGTCTAGCTTATTGATACGTTCCGTAAAACTCTACTTGAATCCATTTGATTCTTCTTTACCGACAAAAACCCGTACTCGAGAAAATATATTATTTCGAGCGCGGGTTTTTATGGTCAAAGTCTATCTTGTCTTTACCACGAGTTATTTTCCTTGGTTAACAATAATTGTTGTTTTTCCAATATCCGCGGGTTCATCAATTTTCTTTCTCCCTCATAGAGGAAATAAGGTGGTGAGATGGTATACTATATGCATCTGCTTGTTAGAACTCCTTCTAACGACCTATGCATTCTGTTATCATTTCCAATTGGACGATCCATTAATCCAATTGGAGGAGGATTATAAATGGATAAATATTTTGTATTTTCACTGGAGACTCGGGATCGATGGACTTTCCATCGGACCCATTTTACTGACGGGATTCATCACTACTTTAGCTACTTTAGCGGCTTGGCCAGTTACTAGAGATTCGCGATTGTTCCATTTCCTGATGTTAGCAATGTACAGCGGTCAAATAGGATCATTTTCTTCTCGAGACCTTTTACTTTTTTTCATCATGTGGGAGTTAGAATTAATTCCTGTTTACCTACTTTTATCCATGTGGGGAGGTAAGAAACGTCTGTACTCAGCTACAAAGTTCATTTTGTACACTGCGGGGGGTTCCATTTTTCTCTTAATGGGAGTTCCAGGTATGGGTTTATATGGTTCCAATGAACCAACATTAAATTTTGAAACATCAGCTAATCGATCGTATCCCGCGGCATTGGAAATAATATTCTATTTTGGCTTCTTTATTGCTTATGCTGTCAAATCACCGATTATACCCCTACATACATGGTTACCAGATACCCATGGAGAAGCACATTACAGTACATGTATGCTTCTAGCTGGAATTTTATTAAAAATGGGAGCATATGGATTGGTTCGGATCAATATGGAATTATTACCCCATGCTCATTCTATATTTTCTCCCTGGTTGATGATAGTCGGAACGATTCAAATAATCTATGCAGCTTCAACTTCTCCCGGTCAACGCAATTTAAAAAAGCGAATAGCCTATTCCTCCGTATCTCATATGGGTTTCACAATTATCGGAATTGCTTCCATAACTGATATGGGACTCAATGGAGCCATTTTACAAATCATTTCTCATGGATTTATTGGTGCTGCACTCTTTTTCTTGGCAGGAACGAGTTACGATAGAATACGTCTTGTTTATCTCGATGAAATGGAGGAATAGCTACCCCAATGCCAAAAATATTTACCATGTTAAGTAGCTTCTCGATGGCTTCGCTTGCACTGCCAGGAATGAGTGGTTTTGTTGCAGAATTGGTAGTCTTTTTTGGAATAATTACCAGCCCAAAATACCTTTTAATGCCAAAAATACTAATTACTTTTGTAATGGCAATTGGAATGATATTAACTCCTATTTATTCATTATCTATGTTACGCCAGATGTTCTATGGATACAAACTATTCAATGTTACAAACTCCTACTTTGTGGATTCTGGACCGCGAGAACTATTTGTTTCGATCTGTATCTTTCTACCCGTAATAGGTATCGGTATTTATCCCGATTTCGTTCTCTCACTATCAGTTGAGAAGGTAGAAGCTATTCTATCTAATTACTTTCATAAATAGTTTTCATAAATAAGAAATAAAGTCAAATAATCCTGTGATTTACAAAATCGGTCGCTGTACACTGAAAAAAAAAAAATGAAGTGAATTGGAATTGTAATCAGATACATCTGGAGTTTTTGAGAACCATTTGAATTACTACTTGATTCAAATGGTTCTCAAAAACTCACACTAATTTTCGTTATATATTGGAGATTGATGTTCCCATGTATTCTTCAAGTCCCTTCTTCAATTCGCTGTTAATGTGAATGAACCATAACTATGTAGTCCTATTCCTAATAGATTGACCCCAAAATAGCATATCCAAATTATAAGAAATCCGATAGAAGCTACAATTGCCGAATTAACACCTTGCAAACTTTGATTTGTTCTAGTATGTAAATAAATCGCGAATATGGTCCAAGTAATAAATGCCCAAGTTTCCTTGGGGTCCCAATTCCAATAAGACCCCCATGCCTCATTAGCCCATACTGCTCCCGAAAGAATACCTATGGTTGAAAAGATAAACCCTAGACTAATGACACGATAACTCCAATGATCCAATCGCCGAGTCAATCGATACCTGTGATAATTTCTAAATGAAGGAAAAGAAGTGTTTTGTAAAACACTTCTTTTCTCATTCAAGTATTGGATCTCACCAAAGGAAAATGTCCCAATTAATAAATGATTGGTTTTAACAACAATATCTGTGTTTTTTCGAAATGTGATGACTAGAAAAGCTACTGATAATAACGCTCCACATAAAAGAGCTGCATAGCTCAATAACATCATACTTACGTGCATCATTAACCACTGGGATTGTAGGGCGGGTACTAATATTGCGGATTGATGCATTTCAGTTAAAAGACCTGAAGTGGCAAAGCCTTGGGTAAAAATAGCACTTGGCCCAGTTATTGCGCTTAAATTATTTTTATGGTTCCCCACTTTAGGAACCATATGAATAATGGAGAAACTCCATGAAAGGAACATTAATGATTCATATAAATCACTTAACGGGAAATGTCTCAAATAAATCCAACGAGTTATTAATAATCCTGTTATACAGAAAAAAGTAGCTATAATGCCTTTTTCTGATGAATCACATATTCCTACGATTTGATGGACTAATAAATCCATCAAATGAATCGTAATAACAATTGAAATGATCGAAAAAGATATGTGAGTTAATATATGTTCTAAAGTCGCAAATATCATAAAAAATTATTTTGTAAAAAAAAAAAGGGGGGGTGTGTGTTCCTCAATTATGGAATGGAAATAAGGAAAGGAATTGAATTCCTTATAAGATAGGATTTATCTTGCCCCTTTTAGGGGATGCCGCCACTCGGATTCGAACCGAGATGCTCTAGCACTGCTTCCTAAGAGCAGCGTGTCTACCGATTTCACCATGGCGGCTTGATCGAAATAATAATAGCCCATACTATGTTCAATCGTCGAGATTGATGGATTCAATCCAATCGATCTTAGGAAAGATTAGAATCGATGAATCAAAAAACTCGTTCAAATAAATATTTGAACGTTCAATAATACTTAACTTAGTATAGTGGTATGGTGTCAGTTTTAACAATCATTTTCACGGAGTATAAGTCCCCCTGGACCAGTTGGAACTAGAGGGTTATGTCCTCAGTCGAGGTATACAACTAAAAATTGTCCTTTTTTTTCTATCTCATTTTTTTTTTATGATTCATTTCTCATTTATCTCATTTCATGGATCCGACATAAAAATGAGATTTTTGTTATTGTGAAAGCGAATTGATGGGGAAAGTTACAATCCCCATCTCGCAAATTATAAAAATCTAATAGAATACCATTCTAGAATACTATAAGGAATGAAAAGTGAAACCTTTATCTTCTATCTAATGACTTCTTTTTTTTTTTTTCAAACAAAACAAAACGGAAATCAATCGTTTTTAGAACTCAATTAGACAGGCGAATTATTATTCTACATACCACAACATCCAGTTCTATCTCATATTGATGAGTTCCAAATTCGTTAATGTAAAATGTAAATTATTCATCTTCTAAATCATCCAATTCATCGAGTCATGTCGATTCATTCAGATTATTCCGCGGCTTTATTACTTGTTTGTTGCACAAAAAAACTTTTGAATGCCCGGTAGAAATAGATTTAGCTAAGGATAAAGCTTTTATCGCGGCCCAATATCCCTTTCTCTTCCAAATATTTTTGCGAATACGCTTTTTTGACATAGAAGTACGTTTCTTTGGAACTGCCATTTTAAAAGAAAGAGGTTTCTCATTTTTATAGTTGGATGTGAAAGACATGTATTGTATTGTTCAAAATAAATCGTTCTTTCTATCCATTATCTATATCTATTCCATAGTGGATACTTCCTTCATAACATAAAAAATACAGATATGTGCGCATCACATATAGTATAACTAGGGATGAAAAAAAAAAAAGGGTTCCAATTTATATCTCAGTCTATTTATATATCGTCATGTTACATTTAATAAATCAAATCAAAAAACTTAAGAACCCATACATTTTACCCTTACCTAATTTAAGAAAACAATAATATAAAATTTTTCGATTAATTGATCAAACTCGAGAATGGAGTACCCATAATTTAAATTCAAATGAGATCATGTAGTTAATCTCTTAAACGATACATTACTTGATAAAGGTCATTTTAGTAATTTATTA
>NW_027519937.1:0-2500 GCF_043159265.1 Tasmannia lanceolata | reverse complement strand
TAAAATTGGTTTATTCTGCAGCAGCAAATGCTAGTCACAATAAGGGTTTCAACGAAGCTGATTTAGTCATTAGTCAAGCCGAAGTCAATGGGGGGTACTATCATTAAAAAGTTAAAACCTCGGGCTCGAGGACGTAGTTATCCGATAAAAAGACCCACCTGTCATATAAATATCGTTTTGAAAGATCAATCTAAAACGAAAACTGAACAAGATTTTCTTTTAGAGAATAAAGGTGTATTTAAGGATACTATAATAGAGAGATACCTAGAGAAAGAGAGAGAGAGATAAACTTCTGCCTCCTTCGGTTTCCGAATTGGAATAGAGATAAATAGATATATATAGAGAGAGAAAGAGATCGGGATAAATATGATATGGGAAAAAAAATAAATCCACTTGGTTTCCGACTTGGTGCAAACCAAAGTCATCGTTCCCTTTGGTTCGCACAACCCAAAAGTTATTCCAGGGGTCTCCAGGAAGATGAAAAAATACGGGATTGTATCAAGAATTATGTACAAAAAAATATGAGATCTGGTTCAGAAGGAATTGCACATATAGAGATTAAAAAAAAAATCGACCTAATTCAGGTCATAATCTATATTGGATTCCCAAATTTGTTAATAGAGGGTCGAACGCGAGGAATCGAAGAATTACGGATCAATGTACAAAAAGGGTTTCGTTCTGTGAACCGGAGACTAACATTGCTATCACAAGAGTTGCAAAACCTTATGGACAACCTAATATTCTTGCAGAATATATAGCTCTACAATTAAAGAATAGAGTTTCGTTTCGAAAGGCAATGAAAAAAAGCTATTGAATTAACTGAACAAGCTGATACAAAAGGAATTCAAGTGCAAATTGCAGGGCGTATCGACGGAAAAGAAATTGCACGTGTCGAATGGATCAGAGAAGGTAGGGTTCCCCTACAAACCATTCGAGCTAAAATTGATCATTGTTCCTATACAGTTCGAACTATCTATGGGGTATTAGGCATCAAAATTTGGATATTTGTAGATGAGCAATAATGGGTCTTTCCTTCCCATTCTATACTGCGATAGAACAAAAAATGACAAACTCTTTCATTCATTCTTTTTCCCTTCAATCAAAAATGAACAATTCTAATTAGAATTATTAATTATTTCTAATTATTAATTATAATTATATAGGGTTGAATAAAAATTCGATTGATCATTTGGTAGAATTGCTATGCTTAGTGTGTGACTCGTTGGTTTTTTCTTTAGAGTTGGATTCAAAAAAAAAAAAAACAATGGACCAGCCCATAACTAATAACTAGAGAACTAATAACCAGCTCATTGCTTCGTATTATCGAGATCCAAGAAAGCAGTCACTATATGATGTGTTGATCATATAGTTGTAGCAACTGAAATCGTTTTTTTTTTTTTTCATAAAGGAAAAAAAAATCTGATTATGGTTTGTAAAGCGAAAATAGAGGGATATGGGTAAAAGGAGGGGTGAGAGAAAGAAAGGAGGAGAATATCAATCAATGCTATATGATTCCATATGTATGGTCTATGAATCATCTCATAAAAGGCAGCGTGATAAAGCATCAATACGGATTCGTTTATAAGTAGATGAATCCGGTTCATAGGAAAATGAAAATAATAAAGAGCCTCGAGTCAATAGAGACTGAGGAGATTGACTCGGGAACAAATGAAATTGGGAGCTCCACTGTAGAGTTCAGACCTAACCATTAATGGAGAAGCTATGGGAACGACGGAACCTGTGACTGCACAAGATTCTATTAAAAACGAATCCTAATGATTCATTGGGTGGGATGGCGAAACCAACCAAGAACCCTTTTATTTATTCTGAAAGGTCATGGGTTGACCCTACGAATGAAGCAGATTTTTAAAGAGTCAATATTCGCCCGCGAACCTTTCCTTATTGGATTGCAAAATTTTGGGCGATTCCATTCAGTAAAGGCCAAAAGAAGGATTCGTTATAAAAAGAAAGGCATTCATTATCCATAAATAGAAATATACGTCCTATAAATTATAAATCGAAATAGAAAGATACGTCTAGCTGCTGTATATACAAGATATACAGATTCCTACATGATGGATTAACTATCAAGAAATCCCATGATTCAGTGTATTATTCATTAAATACATGTGTATTTGTAATATTATTGAATCGTTTCATTCGCGAGGAGCTGGATGAGACGAAACTCTCATGTCCGGTTCTGCAGTAGAGATGGGGTTGAGAAACAACCATCAACTATAACCCCAAAAGAACCAGATTCCGTAAACAACATAGAGGAAGAATGAAGGGAATATCTTATCGAGGCAATCGTATTTGTTTCGGTAGATACGCTCTTCAGGCACTTGAACCCGCTTGGATCACATCTAGACAAATAGAAGCAGGGCGACGAGCAATGACACGATATGCGCGTCGTGGTGGAAAAATCTGGGGTACGTATATTTCCCGACAAACCCGTTACAGTCAGACCCACAGAAACACGTATGGGTTCGGGTAAGGGATC
>NW_027519936.1:22500-27271 GCF_043159265.1 Tasmannia lanceolata | reverse complement strand
AATTTAATGCCCGAGTGTGGTGAAAAAAAAAAAGTGAAAATCTTGGATTTTTGCACATATCCAAATCCTTATTGATTATCTCATCACAGCGAAAATTTGCTTTTTTTTTTTTTATAAGTTCATTGAAGAAGTTCTATTTGCTCAATGAGTGATTCCCCCCGCCCCCCCCCCTTTTTTTTTGTTTGTCCACTACTGCTTATGAATCTAAAAGAAAGAGGTTATAATAGTCCTGGAAAAGAAAATCGTAATCTTTAACGAACAGGATCAAGAATCATTATTATTTCCACACAGGAAAAGGGTGAAAAATTCCTTTTCTTGTGTGGAAGATTAGTAAGACGAGCAATCCCTCCTAGAATCATTTGTTACTTTCATTTATTCCTTGCCATTTATTTTCTTCCTTGCCTATTATCTAATAGAATCGATTCTATTAGGTACAATAGAATCAAAAACTATTGATGCATTACATGGCATTTATAATCTGGGATTAAGAGGCCTGGCATAGTCACACCACTCCAATTTTTTTTTTGAAAAAAAAAAAAAATGTCAAGTAGCCTTCTTCAGAATATACATATTATTACTAGGAACGGGGCACAAACAATTCCTGACATCTCGCCGAAAAACAGTATAAAGAAAAAAGCTTTTCATTATTTTTTTGATCATACATAATTGCATCGATCAACAATAGTTCGTCTCTTTTTACCAATTTGATGGATCCATGTATCTAGAAATTCATTTCGGACAATTGAACCTTCTCAAACTGTTTCTTTTTAAGAACCAAAAAGATTTGTGCCAGAATAACAGATACCAAAAAGAACAACAACCCTTGGGACACGTAATGGATCTTGAAGTACTATTTCTGCATCTCCCTGACCAAATCCACCCACATTAGGATTACTCGTTAATGGTTGATCAAGCTTGATAGATTCACCCTCTGAAACAAGAAGTTCCGGTCCTGGAGGTATAATATCAATTACTTGGTGTCCATCCGATGCATCAGCTATGGTTATTTCATACCCCCCTTTTTCTTTACGTACTATTCTGCTTACTATACCCGCTCCTGTAGCATTATAGACTGTATTGTTACTCTTACCCCCATCGGGATAAATCTGGCCCCTTCCCCTGTTCCCACCTACGTATATAGGATATTTTAAGAAGTTAACGTCTTTCTTAGTAGCAGGGTCCGGAGAAAGAATGGGAAAGACGATTTCACTATATTTCTGACCAGGAACAGGACCTATCACAAGAATATTTTTTTTAGTGGGGCGATAACTCTGAAAAGACAGAGTGCCTATCTTTTCTTTCATCTCGGGAGAAATACGATCGGGGGGAGCTAATTCGAATCCATCGGGTAAAATAAGAACAGCCCCCACATTCAAAGACCCCTTTTTACCATTAGCAAGAACTTGTTTCAGTTGCATATCATAAGGGATTCTAACAACTGCTTCAAATACAGTATCAGGAAGCACAGCTTGTGGAACCTCAATATCCACGGGTTTATTAGCTAAATGGCAATTGGCACATACAATACGCCCAGTTGCTTCTCGTGGATTTTCATAACCCTGCTGCGCAAAAATAGGATATGCATTTGAAATAGATGTCCTAGTTATTACATATATCATGATCGATACGGAAATGAATCGAGTCATTTGTTCCTTTACCCAAGAAAAGGTATTTCTATTTTGCATGGTCCAATCATTGATCCCGGAAATTTCTACAATAAATTAGGTAGGTAGCTAATATAGTTAGTATAGTATAGTTCCCTATCCACGATTCTGATATTGTACTGGAATAATTGTACTGGAATATAGGAGGAATCGAATTCCCTGGACGGGTAAAAGTATAAAGAGTGGGGATTATTTGATTGATATCAGCGGATCAAATGAGTTCTTCATTCATTCATTGAATGATAAATGACTACAAGTGAAGGAGATACACGATTTAAATAATGGAAGATCCAATATTTCAAAATTGTATCTAGAATGACTGGAAAGGTAGAAACAAGACCAGATATAATTTGATCGTTATGGGAAAATCCAAAATCTTTGTAGATCGAGCCAATCATTAGTTCCCAACCATAAGGCGAGTGGAATCCGATACATAAATCAGTTAATAAAAGAATAGAAAAAGCTTTTATTGTGTCACTTAAGTTATAGAGGAATTCCTGAACCCAAGAATTCAAAATGAGAAGTTCTTCATTACCCAGAATAGAATAACCGCTTAGAATAGCGAAACAGATTATATTTGCCGAGAAATCCAAAATGATATGGATATGATCTTCATTGTGCATTTTGATCAATTGTATCGTTTCTTTGTGGATTCCTATACGAAACTTTTGTATCTGTGTCTCCTGGTAGTCCTTTATCATTTCGTCCAACAGGAATAGTTCTTCTAATTCTATGAATCTTTCTAGAACGTTATTTTCTTGAATATCATTCAAAAAAGTTTCGGATTGCCTGGTATTCCACCAATGAGTAACCCAAGGTTCCAGACTTTTATTAAATGAGAGAGAGATCCACCAGGGCAAAAAGACTATAGATGCAAGATATGGGAGGGGAGTCAATGCTTTTTTCTTTTTTGGCACTTTTTTTTTTTTCATTGTTTAGTCCTTGGATCTGGAAAGAATATAGAAATAGAATCAAATAAAAATGAAATGAAAAAATAAGGGCCCATTTCAAATGAAAGAAATAATCAAATATTGTTTCCAGATATCCCATGGTCAAATTCGAACCAATTGCATCTTCATTTGTTCCTTTCGATGAATGCAACCACTTGAAGTAATGAATATTATTCGGATTTTGAGACAAAAAAACTCCCCCTCGATCAATCAATTATTTCGAAATGTTTGGCTGGCTACCCACAGCCCAGGAATAATTGAAGGGATATTTTTGAAGAATATTGATGATGAAATCCGAAAGGAGTGGCAAAAGGAGAGAGAAATTGGATGGTTATGAAAGATCCAATCGTTTGGCCATCAAGGAGCAAAAGAGAGGATAAGATAAAAAGAAAGATCGATTGACAAATGACAAAAGGGAGATAATTTATGAGAGATGATCCATCTGTATCTAACGTATCAATTCAAAATATTGGGCCTAAAAAGATGAATTCTGTACTGTATTCCGAAATGTTCTGATATGTGTGATGAATACATACTTATTGGACTTCTTACTAATATGAAAGAATTGAGTTGAGTTCCATATGCATAAAAATAGTTTTGGTGGACAAAACTTGCTTCTTATTATGGTTGTTCCATATATGCCTGCTTGCTTGCTTTATTCTATAGGCCACAGTACAGCGGCATTACCAACAGAACGGGTGAAATAGAATCTAACATGATTTGCTCGAATGAACGTTCCGAAGAAACTTCGCTTATATTAAAAGTAAAAGGGGATTCCTGAGCTCCTTCCCTCATACTGAGAAAGAAAACATTCATTCTTCATCACAGTTTATTTCAAAATACTTCAATTGGTACACGCAAGAAATAGGCCGATTCGGCAGCTTTTTGTTCAATTTCTCGTGGAGTCAAATTCTCATCAGTTCGAGTCAAGGGGATAGCTCCCTGGCCTCTAATTTCCATATAAAGGACACGACGGGAATAAAGGCCCTCTTTAACTTCCATTCTGATCGACTGGATATCTCTCATAAGAAATCGAAGGAAGATTCGACGATTTATTCCAGGAAATCCCCAACGAAAAATACACACGACCCCTTCTTTTCTATCGAATCGATCATAACCACTACCCACATTCCACGAAATTGTGCACCACAAATAGGAACTAATGAACAGACCCGCGATCCCATAAAAAGACATCACGATCCCTTGTGGAAAAAAAATTATTTGCTGAGACGGGAATAAGGATATCAAATTCCTACCAAGATAACTGGAAGTTCCAACCAATAAGAATCCTAGCGAACCTAAAAAAAGGATAAAGGCCCAGCAGAAATTACTTGTTTTTCGAGACCCCGTTATAAGTTCTATCCATATACGTTCTGATCGCCAGTTCATACTAGATCCAGTTGCATTCTATTGGAATTGAGAGAATAAGCCAAATGAATTTGACTTTACCTTTTTGGCTCCCGAAGTAACTCTCATCAACTAGCACTATTATGATGTGAACCCTTAGCAGTAATTCATCGAATTGGTTAGATATAAAATAATAACATCCCCTTCATATGATCCCATTATGTATATCTACATAACATATAGATACATTTACTTTCTATTTCAGATATAGATATCCGCCGATCTATTTTAAAACAGCTATACCCGCATATACATGCATTTATCCATAGATCATGTATCTGCATGCATAACATAACAGCCTTTTCCTTTTTATTTGTTATTTGTATTATTTTTGTGTTCGAGGGGAGCCACATATCGTACCATATTCCACTAAATAGGTATCTGTATTATGATCCAAGTCCAAGTGTTGAAATAAATTGATGAGATTTAGTCCCATCGGATCTAAACAATCTTGTTTTTTTGAACATGAAGAGATAAAGACGCCATTGCAATTGCCGGAAATACTAGGCCCACTAAAGGCACAAAAATAGAGGGTAAGTTGAGATCTGTCATAGAATAGGTGCCTCGATTTAATATTTGTACCTGTTATAAAAGATATCTCCTGTTATAAAAGATATCTTATGATAAGTCTATCTATTATAAGTATTATAAGTATATAATAAGTTCAAGGAATGTAGAACTAAATAAATGTACCTATTCATCTTTCTACACGAAATATACGTATGATAATCCGCTTTATTATTCTTGTTC
>NW_027519936.1:5000-15000 GCF_043159265.1 Tasmannia lanceolata | reverse complement strand
AAAAATGCATGTTGGGTCTTTGAAACAGTTCGAATCATTTCGATAATAATCAGTTTGATCTGTTTTACCGAGAAAGTCTACGGTTCGAGTCCGTATAGCCCTATACATTTTTGCATTTTTGTATAGTTTTCGTTTCCTCATTAGTGCGTGCTTGCAGATGGCCAGTGGGTTGGTCCATGGAAATGGAATCATTTCCACATGCTCACGGCGATCCCTCGGGGCATGAAAATGAAAAAAAAAAAATAATTCATTCCAATGGATCCAACCGGATCGGTATTTTCGAATCTCGAATACCCAAACCAATTCTTCTTCATTCATTTTCGTGGGGGAATGACATATGGCTTGTTTCCTCTTTTTCTTGTCCATGATCAAAGATTGAGTGATACACCTTTTCTTTGGTTTGGTATACCCAAGCCAATTGATTATGAAGTCAAAATCATAACACGAGCCTAGCCAAAAACCCCAACCTGACCCAACAAAATCGAATCTAATAGTAATAGTAAGTCACACGGATCTAGGACCTGTTCTTGTATTTGTAGAAAAGCCAGAGTTTCAAAAAGAAAGCTCTTCGGTAAGTTTCATTGTAAACATTGTAAAATAGACTAGACTTTTCTTCGTATAGCCGGCCTAGCAAAGGCAAAGCAAGTAGTTTAGTTATTTTTATCTTTCTGTACAATACTTATTTTTTTTGTATCCCAACCTACTCCAATCCAATTGCTCATCATTTCAATTCTGTCGATTCTACCGATGCAGACTTTATGCAAGAAGATTAGGGGTCTGTTTGAACTTGGATGAGTTAGGAATCCAATCCCCCGACTGATCGCTCTTTGGTGGAACAACAACCCAAATTCATTGTTTCAGAAATAATGAATTGGTCCTAAAGGTATCAACGTTTGTGCTCTCTTCTATTTCTATGAGTGTTTTTGGGGATTTGGTCTGTCGAATTGTTCGACAACGCGTGATTCCATCAGAGCTATCTTCTGTAGATAATTTATGATTCGGCCGACTCTACCATTGTGGTACGCTCCATTGTGTGGGTTTGCTTCAAACGAAACCTCTTTTGATTGTCACGAAACCTAACCCATTGGTTGGTCTTACTAGGTGTTATTACATTAATAAGTATTTCGAGTCATTCCAAATAGCGATTTTGGGTACTAGAAATGGGTCCGAAATAGGATGACTCTTTCAAGACTTTTAACTCGATTTAAATAACTCGATTGTTTCTGGGGGGTCCTGTCGGGATAGTACAGGTCAAAAGTATCTAATTTGGGTATAGGAACCCATGAGTTGTTCTATGTAAGGGTTCCTCATAATTCAACAGATTGAAGATTGAATCAAATCAATTAAGTATAAATCTGGGACAAGGAGAGAGTCTAATTGGTCGATGCATTCTGTTTCTGTTTATGTATTCATATCGAATCAATAGAAACAATGATTCTATACCCCGATCTTAATGAAAAGAATACACCAACGCCAACCGAGTAGAATATACCCTAAATCCCGAGCTAGGCATTCTACTACAAAAGAGAAAAAAAAAAATGAGCCAGACCTCTTCTTTGATTTTATTATATTATTATATTATATTCATTGAATATTTTCATTGAAAATGGAATATTTCCATTTTATTTTCACATAATTATAGATAATATAATTAATATTGAATTAATCTTTTTTTTATTCATTTTTGATGAAAATGAAAATATTCTTTCATTTATTTTTTTTTTTATAGAAAACCCAAGGTAAAGTGAGAGAGTCTTATTTGTACAAGAACATAATATGTCTACACCATATCTAAATAGAATTGAAGAAAGGGTAAGTGGGATTCTATTGGATGAATCTTGAAACGAGGCATGACCCGCAGCAAACAAACTCAACTATGTGGTTCGATCAAAATTGTTGTTTCGACTAAGCAGTTATGGATGAATTGACAATTCCAATTTGAATCGACTAATTCGGTATATTCCACATTCATGAGAGTGCATCTATGTTTCTGCTTTACGAATATGATATTTTCTGGGCATTTCTAATAATATCAAGTCTTATTCCTATTTTAGCATTTCTAATTTCGGGAGTTTTAGCCCCGATTAGTGAAGGACCAGAGAAACTCTCTAGTTATGAATCGGGTATAGAACCAATGGGGGATGCTTGGTTACAATTCCGAATTCGCTATTACATGTTTGCTCTAGTTTTTGTTGTTTTTGATGTTGAAACGGTCTTTCTTTATCCATGGGCAATGAGTTTCGATGTATTGGGTGTATCTGTATTTATAGAAGCTTTCATTTTCGTGCTTATCCCAATTGTTGGTTCAGTTTATGCATGGCGAAAAGGAGCATTGGAATGGTCTTAGCTCCTGAATATTCAGACAATCAAAATCAAAAACAAAGAAAAGATTACATTGAGACAGTTATTAATTCTATTGAGTTTCCGTTACTTGACCAAACAACCCAAAATTCAGTTATTTCAACTACATCGAATGATCTTTCGAATTGGTCAAGACTCTCCAGTTTATGGCCGCTTCTCTATGGTACCAGTTGTTGCTTCATTGAATTTGCTTCATTAATAGGCTCGCGATTCGACTTTGATCGTTATGGATTGGTACCAAGATCGAGTCCTAGGCAAGCAGACCTCATTTTAACAGCCGGCACAGTAACAATGAAAATGGCGCCTTCCTTAGTGAGATTATATGAGCAAATGCCTGAACCAAAATATGTCATTGCGATGGGAGCTTGTACTATTACAGGAGGGATGTTCAGTACGGATTCTTATAGTACCGTTCGGGGAGTCGATAAGCTAATTCCTGTGGATGTCTATTTGCCGGGCTGCCCACCCAAACCAGAGGCAGTTATAGATGCTATAACGAAACTTCGTAAGAAAGTATCTCGAGAAATCTATGAAGATCAAATTGGGTCTCAACAGGAAAATCGATATTTTACTACCAATCACAAGTTTCATGTTGGACGCAGTACTCATACTGGAAATTACGATCAAGGATTACTCTATAAATCTCCATCTACTTCAGAAATACCTCCTGAAACTGAAACATCTTTCAAATACAAAAGTTCAGTATCTTCCCACGAATTAGTGAATTAGGCAGGATGCTTTTGTGCAGAATAACAAACAGCGGGTAAATCTTCATAAATTTCATCGTAAATGTGAAATACTCATACAAATACAAATGTGGGAGAGATCAAGAAGATGCAAGGTCGTTTATCTGCTTGGCTAGTCAAGCATGAGCTAGTGCATAGATCTTTGGGCTTCGATTACCAAGGAATAGAGACTTTACAAATAAAGCCCGAGGATTGGTACTCCATTGCTGTCATTTCATATGTATATGGTTACAATTATCTACGTTCTCCAGTGTGCTTATGATGTAGCACCGGGCGGGTTGTTAGCTAGTGTGTATCATCTTACGAGAATACAGTATGGTGTGGATCAACCCGAAGAGGTATGCATAAAAGTATTTGCCCCAAGGAGGAATCCTAGAATCCCGTCTGTTTTCTGGATTTGGAAAAGTGCTGATTTTCAAGAACGGGAATCTTATGATATGTTGGGAATCTCTTATGAAAATCATCCACGCCTGAAACGTATCTTGATGCCTGAAAGTTGGATAGGCTGGCCCCTACGTAAGGATTATATTGCCCCCAATTTCTATGAAATACAAGATGCTCATTGAATGATAAGAAACTAATATTCACTTCTACGACTCCAGATATTCAAGGAATCTTTTTATGTTCTGTTCTAGATGAAACAGAATAACTGGACTCTCATCTCAGTATTATGAATGGGCTACTAAAGGGGCTTCATTGATATTCCCCAATTTGGAAGATATCCATTTCGGATGAGCAAAGCCAATAGGATGAATCAAAAGAGTTCTGCACCATGAACTTTGTACCGCGCACATCACTTAGATGGGCCCCGAAAAGTCACGTAGGAGGGAGTGAAGAAAGAGAAAGTGAAGAAATAGAATATGAAAGAAAATATGAAATTATGAACTCAAAATTCAGAAATGAAAAGGGGATCAGATTTTCTTTGTACTGTATCTGAAATGAATCCTGTCTATTCCTACCCTTCGATTCCTCTCTAGACTAGACTTTTGGGTTTTCAGCCAACTAACTTCAATTCAAATATGTATGAAGTATTAACATTCTTTTTGAGCGAGAGCAGGTACAGTATGAACAAACAAAAAAGAAGAGGGAACAGAATCTAATTCTTTTCTTTACCCATCAAAAAAAAAAATGGGGGATCTAGATATATCCCTAGATGGATAAGTATGTATCATGATCTAGACTATTAACGAATAGAATATGGATCCCGATCCATATCGATTCATTTGTATGAGTATCTATTCGATATATTAACCACGTGCCAGGAACCAGATTTGAACTGGCGACACGAGGATTTTCAGTCCTCTGCTCTACCAGCTGAGCTATCCCGACCATCCCCGACGCATCATCCTACTAGAGGGCTTGGGTCTATGTCAATTAAAGGGACTCAAAAAACATTAGAAAATCTTACCTCAGCCTTGGAATTTCTTGGATCTTCAAAAAGAAGACTTTGTAAGTGTAAGAGTAATGATATGGACTGTGAATGATTCAATAATGGAGATTCCTTGCCATATATGTTCATTTGTACGTAGATCATATCTATCACAAGACTTGTGATAAGAGAGAAAGATTTCTGGTCGGATCCATTTGTGAAAGAGTAGAGTGAGTGAGAAACATAGCTAAGCTCATTTTGAACCACTGACGAAAAAAGAGGATAAATGGTTAGGGAATGGAATAAAATAGGCCTTTTTTTTTTTATTGGGGATAGAGGGACTTGAACCCTCATGATTTCAAAAGTCGACGGATTTTCCTCTTACTATAAATTTCATTGTTGTCGGTATTGACATGTAGAATGGGACTCTATCTTTATTCTCGTCCGATTAATCAGTTCTTCAAAAGATCTTTCAGACTCTGGAGTAAATGATTTGATCACTGAATCTTCGATTCTTCCTTTTGGAATCGATTTAATTTAGCAAGAATTCTGCAATTTTTCATATAAATAATCAAAAAATCCGGATTCGGGTCGTGATTAATCATTTGATATTTAAGTACGTCTATGTACTTAAATAAGGTCATCCTTTCTGGAGTTTTGATAGAAGGATTCCTCTACCAATGTAGTCAACCCCGTTCGTTAGAACAGCTTCCATTGAGTCTCTGCACCTATCCTTCTTTTGATTCTCGCTTTCTGAACCCTTGTTTTCAGAAAACTGGATTTGGCTCAGGATTGCCCATTTTTAATTCCAGGGTTTCTCTGAATTTGGAAGTTACCACTTAGTAGGTTTCCATACCAAGGCTCAACCCAATCAAGCCCGTAGCGTCTACCAATTTCGCCATATCCCCCTTATGAGATCTCGATCTCATTGTGATCCCATCCCCTTCTTTCATTTATGTTGGAACCATTGAATTCATTAGATACTGATTCCTATATCGAAAAAGTGTCTGCTCCTATTTTATTTCTTGCCCATCTTCTTTCATATCTATTGGAGGACCATTCCATTATTTGGTCCAATCAGAAATGATTCTATCATTGATGTATCTGCAATTCAATATGGATGGATATATCCCACATATAGATGTTCCCCCCCCCTCTCATTTTTCCCGCGCAGTTTGGAATACTGGAACGGTCGATATTCATTCTTCTTTTTTTTTTTTTCGTCCTATCTCCTCCCTTTCCGAATGAAACAAAAGGAATATCTCAGTAGGATCTGGATTGCATCCTTATCTTATCCTTTCCTTAGGAACTACACTCTAATAGAAATAGAATTCATATAATCTGCTATAACTGCTATAACTAATAGTTATATTCTATTCTATAATAGAATATAGAATTATTTCATATGTATATAGTATTATTTTGCGTTTTTTAAATTTGATTTGAATGAAAAAAAAAAATTCTAGTGCTAGTGACTACTAATAAATGAAATAATCAAAAATAAATAATCAAATAGAAAATAATCAAAAATAAAATCAAAATTCATATTATATTAATAATTATTAATATTAATTAATATGTTATAATAATTTATAATAATTAATATTAATAATTATTAATAGCTAATAGCTAACTAAGATCCCAATAGTTTCCCGAATTCCTATTCACGCACTATTTCTGTTATATGAGCCCGCTTAGCTCAGAGGTTAGAGCACCGCATTTGTAATGCGATGGTCATCGGTTCGATTCCGATAGTCGGCTTTCTCTATTTGTTCTATTTTTTTTTTTTTATCAGGATTGATCATCTTTCCTTGAGACCAAGGAATATTGAGAAGACCCCCCCCTTTTTTTTCTCCAAATGTCGGGTTACCGATCTATTATGTTATGTCGCGGGAACTTCCAACTATGAATAAAGAATAAAAAACGGATTGGAGCCGTTTGATCTATACAGAACAAATCAAGAAAAGGATCCTTAACTTCCCATATATACAATATACAAAATAATACGGATATTGATACAATTCATCTTATTCCTCTTTGTAGTACTTCAGTGGATTTAGCTTCGTTTATCGTTTAGTTCAGTATTAATTTAGGTTTATTCTGTAAAATGAAATTTCAATAAAATTAAGGAGTCTTTATGTCTCGTTACCGAGGGCCTCGTTTCAAAAAAATACGCCGTCTAGGGGCTTTACCGGGACTCACTAGGAAAAGACCTAGATCCGGAAGTGATCTTAGAAACCAATCGCGTTCCGGGAAAAGATCTCAATATCGTATTCGTCTAGAAGAAAAACAAAAATTGCGTTTTCATTATGGTCTGACAGAGCAACAATTACTTAGATATGTTCGTATTGCTGGGAAAGCCAAAGGGTCAACAGGTCAGGTTTTACTACAACTACTTGAGATGCGTTTGGATAACATCCTTTTTCGATTGGGTATGGCTTCGACCATTCCGGGAGCCAGGCAATTAGTTAATCATAGACATATTTTAGTTAATGGCCGTATAGTAGATATCCCAAGTTATCGCTGCAAACCCCAAGATATTATTACTATGAGGGATGAACAAAGATCCAGAGCTCTGATTCAAAATTATATGGATTCATCCCCCCACGAGGAGTTGGCAAAACATTTGAGTCTTTATTCATCCCAATATAAAGGATTAGTAAATCAAATAATAGATATTAAGTGGATCGGTTTGAAAATCAATGAGTTGCTAGTCGTAGAATATTATTCCCGTCAGACTTGAACCTAACTAAAATAACAAAGCTTTGGACAAGCCCCTTTTTTTTCTTTCGCCGAAGTAAATAGATCTAAGAGGTTTGATCCGGATTTTTCTCCCATTCACGTATTACAAATGGATCAGCGGTGAGATTTTTATTCCTTGTCCATTCTTTCCGTTCCGGTATTTTTTCCATACCACAGCAATTAGGAATAGAGAATCTATATCAAATAAAGTACGATTGGAATACTCGTATCAATTGTTATTTGATTTGATACATTGTAGTCGGTACCGTTGGTGAATTAGGTGAAGGTACGGAGAGAGAGGGATTCGAACCCTCGGTAAACAAAAGCCTACATAGCAGTTCCAATGCTACGCCTTGAACCACTCGGCCATCTCTCCTACATAATCTTATGATTATGACCCAGAAACCGAGTGAATAGCGAGTCATTCATATTATTGTATTATTGCAATACAGGTATGACCAATCAATTCTAAATAGAAAATAGAAAACTTTTCATTAAAGAAAGATCTTCCCTCGAGGATCGAGGGATAAAAAAACATTTTTTTTCTTATCTTTTTCTTATCTTATTAAAAAGATTAAAAAAAAATAGATAGAATCTATCTATTCATGTTTGTCAAGAAGACGATCCCGTCTTATTCTTAGATTTATACTGGATTAAACCAATGAATTGGAACAAGTCAACTGACCCTATTTTATACTATGGTTACATTTAGACTATTATGGTTCCATAGGAATTCCAAAATTCCTTTCTAGTTTCAGATTTCTCAACAACAATTCCTCTCATGAGCTACCCCACAATCTATTACAAATTCATGAATCGTCCCATGGATTTTTTTGATATTTCGATTGCGTGGTGTATACACACTATGCACAAAAAATGGATGGTTATTCTTATTCTATTTTCATCATGGAATGATTCTATTATTTGATTTGATTTTTTTTTTCTTTGGATCATAATCAAATCAAAACTTCTAGAGTCATCAGAATCTGTAGGAAAAACTTCCTTGATTCCTGAGCTTCGATAAAATAGGAATAGTTCCGTTCATTGGTATACTACTTAATATTTATACTTAATACTTAATTTAAATGAAATACAATCGGATTCAAATATTTCCTATCCATCCCTGCCCCAAAGGGACAATTTGAGTGGAAGGTCGACACCTTTTTTTTTAGAATGAGTCCGTTTGTTTTTATGTGATTTCGTACTATACAATTCCTTTGTTTGTGGGATCATTTTCCCTCTAGGGGTAATGAGAAGAATTATGGAATGGATTGTTAACCATGCCTAGATCTCGGATAAATGGAAATTTTATTGATAAGACCTCTTCAATTGTAGCCAATATCTTATTACGAATAATTCCGACAACCTCAGGAGAAAAAGAGGCATTTACCTATTACAGAGATGGTGCGATTTGATTTTTTTTTATTATTATTTATTTATTATTTATGATTTACCGACCTCAGTCTTACGAGAAAGAGACATGATTCGTAATACAAAGAAAAAAGATTTTTGAAATAAACCTATGCTCGGTGAAGGTGAAATTTAGAGATAGAACAATTCCTTCTGTCGTGTATCCCCGATTGATGCAGCCTCAGATGCTTCAATTGTTGATTTGAGTATTGAGCGAAAGGTTACACCTACAGGTTCTGTATTGTAGGTCAATCCGACTCCACTAGGACCAGACCAATAGGCGGCATAGAGGAAGAAGCACTACACCTAGGAATCAACAACGCGAAAACTTTGTTATAAATTACCCCTTTTCCTTATCGGGATCGGGACTAACAAGAATGGTTGGGACAACAAACATCCATCTCGTTCGTACTTTGGATACCCGTATAACCATCGAAGATCGTTGAAGTGACTAATTCCTGGAAATAGGGGGCGTTGAGGACAAAGAAATTGTTGGAGTTACCATTTCTATCTAGCACCAACATGGTTGGTGTTAAGAAAATATAGACCTCTTGCAGGAAGGCTGGCTAGAGATTTCTTGTAAAAACACCAGCCCCTGTCAGTTCATAATGAGAATATTTCAATCTTTTTTGATTCCATGGATTATTCCCCTTATTACTATGCACAGAAGGGAGGAGCCGTATGAGATGAAAGTCTCACGTACGTTTCTGGAACGGAGATTCTTTGAATAGAATGAACGACCGTAACGGATGTCAGCTCAATCCGAAGGAAATTATGCGGAAGCTTTACAAAATTATTATGAAGCTATGCGACTAGAAATTGATCCCTATGATCGAAGTTATATACTCTATAACATAGGCCTTATCCACACAAGCAACGGAGAACATACGAAGGCTTTGGAATATTATTTCCGGGCACTCGAACGAAACCCATTCTTACCACAAGCTTTTAATAATATGGCCGTCATCTGTCATTACGTGCGACTATCTCCACTATAGAAAGAAGGAAAGAAAGATCAAACCTCCTAGTAAATACTAGAAAAAAATAGGCTTTCTACATATGCATCATTCAAAGCAACGAGTTTTATCAGCTGTAGCAAAGAAAGAGACTTCATAGGAGCCAAATATGAAGAAATAGGTACGGCCTATATATTAGATTCTATGGATAAAGAAAGGATCTAATTGATAGAGGAAGCACCGTAAAGATCAATTAGCGAGGTTTTGGGGCCGATACAATAAGAACTGCTTACTTATGTCATGATATGAGATAAAAGTTAGGAATCAACTTATGTAATAGAGTCGATCTACTAAGGTATTGAGCAGCGGTGTAGCATCAGATCCCAAAGATAGTAAGTCCTTTCTTTCTTTTGGAG
>NW_027519935.1:10000-22500 GCF_043159265.1 Tasmannia lanceolata | reverse complement strand
CTCATATTTCACAAGAGATGCTTACTTATAAATCTGATCATATTAGAGCTCGTCAGGAAGTACTTGGTACTACGATCATTGGAGGAACAATACCTAACCCCGAGGATGCTCCAGAATCTTTTCGATTACTCGTTCGAGAACTACGATCTTTGGCTCTGGAACTGAATCATTTCCTTGTATCTGAGAAGAACTTCCAGATTCATAGGAAGGAAGCTTGATCGGAATGAATCAGAATTTATATTCTATAATATGATCGACAGGTATAAACATCAACAACTTCGAATTGGATCAGTTTCTCCTCAACAAATAAGTGCTTGGGCTAACAAAATACTACCTAATGGAGAGATAGTTGGAGAGGTGACAAAACCCTATACTTTTCATTACAAAACCAATAAACCGGAAAAAGATGGATTGTTTTGTGAAAGAATTTCTGGACCTATAAAAAGTGGAATTTGTGCTTGTGGAAATTATCGAGTGATCGGAGATGAAAAAGAAGACCCGAAATTTTGTGAACAATGCGGAGTCGAATTTGTTGATTCTCGGATACGAAGATATCAAATGGGATACATCAAACTGGCATGTCCAGTGACTCATGTGTGGTATTTTAAACGTCTTCCTAGTTATATCGCGAATCTTTTAGATAAACCCCTTAAGGAATTAGAAAGCCTAGTATACTGCGATGTGTGATTTGATCGAAATTATGAGTTTACAGATTCGGAATGAGAAACTGTCATCCCATTTAATCCGATTGGGATGCCCCTGGCTCTGACATGTCTCCTGGGAGAGGAAGAAGAAGAACATGAAGCTCAGAATTATGGGTGTATTCAATACTTCCAAATAAAGGGGGAATTGATCCATGGTCGATTCCGTAACATATAAATAGGAATTGCTAGCTGTACCTCGTGAAAAAAAAAAAAGAATTCTTTCTTGGAATTAGCCACTCCATTTCTTTTAGAAATAAATTCTGTTTTCTGTTCAAGTAAACAAATATGACATGGTTACAGGAATCTATCCATCGCATATATGCTTCAAGGGACATCATAGCATAACCGTCGAGGTGAAGTAGGGACCTAAAAGATCGAATGGAACGATACATAGACAAGTAAATCCCTTATGAGTTCCAAGGTATTCCTTTAAGGGGATTCATCATTCGAGGGGACGTAGGCTACTCAACAATTTCACATTTTATTTATGTCGTAATTGAATAATGAATAAGTAATTCCGAAAATAAAATATAAAGTAAAAATGAATCAATGAAATATAGGTTGGTTCTCACTGGGAACTTGAGTAAGGAGTAGATTTTTATGGGGGTTTCTAGAACAAAATTTGAAAGTGAGACCCCCTTTATTTATTATTTATTTGGTGTAACTACTTGAGCCGGATGAGAGGAAACCTTCATGTCCGGTTTTTAAGGGGGGGATCCTATAGGAACCTATCCCAATTTTTCTTTTGCTAGGCCCATAGTTAAAAAACCGACTTTCTTACGATTACGAGGTTCATTCGAATATGAAATACAATCCCGGAAATATAGCATCCCACTTTTTTTTACTACCCAAGGCTTCGATACATTTCGAAATCGAGAAATCTCTACTGGAGCAAGTGCTATCAGAGAACAATTAGCCGATCCAGATTTGCGAATTATTACAGATCATTCATTGGTGGAATGGAAGGAATTAGGGGAAGAAAGGTACACTGGGAATGAATGGGAAGATAGAAAAGTTGGAAGAAGAAAGGATTTTTTGGTTAGACGCATGGAATTAGCTAAGCATTTTGTTCGAACAAATGTAGAACCAGAACGGATGGTTTTGTGCCTATTACCAGTTCTTCCTCCGGAGTTGAGACCAATCATTCAGATAGATGGGGGTAAACCAATGAGTTCGGATATTAATGAACTCTATCGAAGAGTTATCTATCGGAACAATACTCTTACCGATCCATTAACAACAAGTAGATCTACGCCAGGGGAATCAGTAATGTGTCAGGAGAAATTGGTACAAGAAGCCGTAGATACACTTCTTGATAATGGGATCCGCGGGCAACCAATGAGGGATGGTCATAATAAAGTTTACAAGTCGTTTTCAGATGTAATTGAAGGCAAAGAGGGAAGATTTCGTGAGACTCTACTTGGTAAACGGGTCGATTATTCGGGGCGTTCCGTCATTGTCGTGGGCCCTTCGCTTTCATTACATCGATGTGGATTACCTCGAGAAATAGCAATAGAACTTTTCCAGACATTTGTAATTCGTGGTCTAATCAGACAACATATTGCTTCCAACATAGGGATTGCAAAAAGTAAAATTCGGGAAAAAGAACCAATTGTATGGGAAATACTTCAAGAAGTTATGCAAGGGCACCCCATATTGCTGAATAGAGCACCCACCCTGCATAGATTAGGCATACAGGCGTTCCAACCTATTTTAGCGGAGGAACGTGCTATTTGTTTACATCCATTAGTTCGTAAGGGATTCAATGCAGACTTTGATGGGGATCAAATGGCTGTTCATGTACCTTTATCTTTGGAAGCTCAAGCAGAGGCTCGTTTACTTATGTTTTCTCATATGAATCTCTTGTCTCCAGCTATTGGGGATCCCATTTCCATACCAACCCAAGATATGCTTATTGGACTCTATGTATTAACCATCGGAAATCGTCGAGGTATTTGTGCAAATAGGTATAATCCATGGAATCACAGAAACTATCAAAATGAAACAGTTTACGAGTATAATAATAACTATAAGTATACGAAAGAAAAAGAACCCTATTTTTGTAGTTCCTATGATGCACTTGGAGCTTACCGGCAGAAACGAATCAATTTAGATAGTCCTTTGTGGCTCCGGTGGCGACTAGATCAACGTTTCATTGCCCCAAGAGAAGTGCCCATCGAAGTTCAATATGAATCTTTGGGTACCTATCATGAGATTTATGGGCACTATCTACTAGTAAGAAGTGTCAAAAAAGAAATCCTTTGTATATACATTCGAACCACCATTGGTCATATTTCTTTTTATCGAGAAATAGAAGAAGCCATACAGGGGTTTTGCCGAGCCTACTCATAAGGTACCTAAGCTAAGTAATTATGTGATACGATACCTTGTGAATTCGGGTCTCTACGGTTCAACCGGTATCCTAATTCCTGAATTGATACGTGAATCAAGATAGAGGAAAGGAAGTCTTCGAATCACTGACTCAAACCTATTGTCGAATCCTACTCAACAGAATATGGAGGTACTTATGGCGGAACGGGCCGATCTGGTCTTTCACAATAAAGTGATAGATGGAACTGCCATGAAACGACTTATTAGTCGATTAATAGATCACTTCGGAATGGCATATACATCACACATACTGGATCAAGTAAAGACTATGGGTTTCCAGCAAGCCACTGCTACATCCATTTCATTAGGAATTGATGATCTTTTAACAATACCTTCTAAGGGATGGCTAGTCCAAGATGCTGAACAACAAAGTTTGATTTTGGAAAAGCACCATCATTATGGGAATGTACACGCGGTAGAAAAATTACGTCAATCCATTGAGATATGGTATGCTACAAGTGAATATTTGAGACAAGAAATGCATCCTAATTTTAGGATGACGGATCCTTCTAATCCAGTCCATATAATGTCCTTTTCGGGAGCTCGGGGAAATGCATCTCAGGTACACCAATTAGTCGGTATGAGAGGATTAATGTCGGATCCCCAAGGACAAATGATTGATTTACCCATTCAAAGCAATTTACGCGAAGGACTTTCTTTAACGGAATATCTCATTTCTTGCTACGGAGCTCGCAAAGGAGTTGTGGATACTGCTGTACGAACATCAGATGCTGGATACCTCACGCGTCGACTTGTTGAAGTAGTTCAACACATTGTTGTACGTAGAACAGATTGTGGCACTATCCGAGGTATTTCCGTGAGTCCTCGAAATGGGATGACGGAAAAAATGTTGATCCAAACACTAATTGGTCGTGTATTAGCAGACGATATATATATGGGTCTACGATGCATTGCCGCTCGAAATCAAGATATTGGGGTTGGGCTTGTCAATCGATTCATAACCTTTCGAGCACAATCAATATATATTCGAACCCCCTTTATTTGCAGGAGTACATCTTGGATCTGTCGATTATGTTATGGTCGGAGTCCCACTCATGGTGACCTGGTCGAATTGGGAGAAGCAGTAGGTATCATTGCGGGTCAATCAATTGGGGAACCAGGGACTCAACTAACATTAAGAACTTTTCATACCGGTGGAGTATTCACAGGTGGTACTGCAGAACATGTACGAGCCCCCTCTAATGGAAAAATAAAATTCAATGAGGATTTGGTTCATCCCACACGTACACGTCATGGGCATCCTGCTTTTCTATGTTATATAGACCTGTATGTCACTATTGAGAGTCAGGATATTCTACATAATGTGAATATTCCACCAAAAAGTTTTCTTTTAGTTCAAAATGATCAATATGTAGAATCAGAACAAGTGATTGCCGAGATTCGCGCTGGAACATCCACTTTCAATTTTAAAGAGAGAGTTCGAAAACATATTTATTCTGACTCAGAGGGAGAAATGCACTGGAGTACCGATGTGTACCATGCACCTGAATATACATATGGTAATGTTCATCTCTTACCTAAAACAAGTCATTTATGGATATTATCGGGGGGTCCGTGCAGATCTAGTATAGTGCCTTTTTCGCTCCACAAGGATCAAGATCAAATGAACATTCATTCTCTTTCTGTCGAACAGAGAGAGAGTTCTGACCTCTCAGTGACTAATGATCGAGTGAGACACAAATTGTTTAGTTCAGATCCTTCCGGTAAAAAAGAGGGAAAGATTCTTGATTATTCAGGACCTGCTCGAATCATATCCAATGGTCGTTGGAATTTCATATATCCTGCCATTCTCCACGAGAATTCTGATTTATTGGCGAAAAGGCGAAGAAATAGATTCATCATCCCATTCCAATATGATCAAGAACGAGAGAAAGAACTAATGCCTCGTTCTGGTATCTCGATTGAAATACCCATAAATGGTATTTTACGTAGAAATAGTATTCTTGCTTATTTCGACGATCCCCGATACAGAAGAAGCAGTTCAGGAATTACTAAGTATGGGACTGTAGAAGTGGATTCAATCGTCAAAAAAGAGGATTTGATTGAGTATCGAGGAGCAAAGGAATTTAGTCCGAAATACCAAATGAAAGTAGATCGCTTTTTTTTCATTCCCGAAGAAGTGCATATCTTACCTGGCTCTTCGTCCATAATGGTACAGAACAATAGTATCATTGGAGTCGATACACGAATCACTTTAAATACAAGAAGCCGCGTAGGTGGATTAGTCCGAGTGGAGAGAAAAAAAAAAAGGATTGAACTGAAAATCTTTTCTGGAGATATCCATTTTCCTGGAGAGACAGATAAGATCTCCCGGCACAGCGGCATCTTGATACCACCAGGAACGGGAAAAAAAAATTCTAAGGAATCAAAAAAATTACAAAATTGGATCTATGTCCAACGGATCACACCTACCAAGAAAAAGTATTTTGTTTCGGTTCGATCCGTAGTCACATATGAAATAGCTGATGGTATCAATTTAGCAACGCTTTTTCCCCAGGATCTGTTGCAAGAAAGGGATAATGTGAAATTCCGAGTTGAAAATTATATCCTTTATAGAAATGGCAAACCAATTCGAGGAATTTATTACACAAGTATTCAATTAGTTCGTACTTGTTTAGTATTGAATTGGGACCAAGACCGAAATGGTTCTATAGAAAAGGTTCAGGCTTCCATTGTTGAAGTGAGGGCAAATGATCTGATTCGAGATTTCATAAGAATTGACTTAGTGAAGTCCCCTATTTCGTATATCGGAAAAAGGAATGATATGGCGGGTTCGGGATTGATCCCAGATAATGGATCAGATCACACCAATATCAATCCTTTTTATTCCAAGGCGAGGAGGATTCAATCACTTACCCAACATCAAGGAACTATTCGTACGTTGCTGAATAGAAATAAGGAATGCCAATCTTTTCTAATTTTGTCATTATCCAATTGTTCTCGAATTGGTCCATTCAATGGTTCTAAATCTCACAATGTGACAAAAGAATCAATTCAAATTAAAGAGGATCCCATGATTCCGATTAGGAATTCGTTGGGTCCCTTAGGGACTGTACCTAAAATTGCGAATTTTTATTCACCTTACTATTTAATAACTCATAATCAGATCTTGTTAAATAAATATTTGCTACTTGACAATTTAAAACAGACTTTACAAGTACTTAAATATTATTTAATGGATGAAAATGGGAGAATTTATAATCCCTATCCATGCAGGAACATCATTTTTCATCCATTCGATTTGACTTGGTGCTTTCTCCATCACGATTATTGTGAGAAGACATCCAAAATAATTGTCCTCGGACAGTTTATTTGTGAAAATGTATGTATATCCAAATATGGACCACAGATAAAATCTGGTCAAGTTCTAATTGTTCATGTTGACTCCTTAGTCATAAGATCAGCTAAGCCTCATTTGGCCACCCCAGGGGCAACCGTTCATGGTCATTATGGAGAAATCCTTTACGAAGGGGATACATTAGTTACATTTATATATGAAAAATCGAGATCGGGTGATATAACGCAAGGTCTTCCAAAAGTGGAACAAGTGTTAGAAGTGCGTTCGATTGATTCAATATCGATGAACCTAGAAAAGAGGGTTGAGGGTTGGAACGAACATATAAAAAGAATTCTTGGAATTCCGTGGGAATTCTTGATTGGTGCTGAGCTAACCATAGCGCAAAGTCGTATCTCTTTGGTTAATAAGATCCAAAGGGTTTATCGATCCCAGGGGGTGCAAATCCATAATAGGCATATAGAGATTATTGTACGTCAAATAACATCAAAAGTGTTGGTTTCAGAAGATGGAATGTCTAATGTTTTTTCACCCGGAGAACTAATAGGATTGTTTCGAGCGGAACGAACAGGGCGTGCTTTGGAAGAAGCGATCTGTTACCGAGCCATCTTATTGGGAATTACCAGGGCATCTCTGAATACTCAAAGTTTCATATCCGAAGCAAGTTTTCAAGAAACTGCTCGAGTTTTAGCAAAAGCCGCTCTACGAGGTCGTATTGATTGGTTGAAAGGCCTGAAAGAGAACGTTGTTCTGGGGGGGATGATACCTGTTGGTACCGGATTCAAGGGATTAGTGCACCGTTCAAGGCAAGACAACAACATTCCCTTGGAAATCAAAAAGAAGAATCTATTCGAGGGGGAAATTAGAGATATTTTGTTCCACCACAGAGAATTATTTGGTTCTTACATCCCAAATAATTTCCATAATACACCAGAACAATAATTTACGGGATTTCATGATTCCTAAGAGCAAATTGATTCTTTTCTTTTAACTTTAATTATATGGTATGGTCCGGTCTTTTTATTGGGTAATAAAGATAATAACGAATAGAAAGGAATTAATCACTTGGACCATGTATCAAGGGTCAATCTCCGGGAGAGAAGGTTCCGTCGGAACAATTATTTATTTCAGGGTACCTCGTCTCTTAAAAAAAAAAAAAGAGAAAGTGTGGGGAAAAATGACAAGAAGATATTGGAACATTAATTTAGAAGAGATGATGGAAGCAGGAGTTCATTTTGGTCATGGTACTAGGAAATGGAATCCTAGAATGGCACCTTACATCTCTGCAAAGCGTAAAGGTATTCATATTACAAATCTTACTAGAACTGCTCGTTTTTTGTCAGAAGCCTGTGATTTAGTTTTTGATGCAGCAAGTAGGGGAAAACACTTCTTAATAGTTGGTACCAAAAATAAAGCAGCTGATTCAGTAGCATCAGCTGCAATAAAGGCTCGGTGTCATTATGTTAATAAAAAATGGCTCGGTGGTATGTCAACGAATTGGTCCACTACAGAAACGAGACTTCATAAGTTTAGGGATTTGAAAGCGGAACAAAAGGCGGGGAAACTCAACCGTCTACCGAAAAGAGATGCAGCAATGTTGAAGAGACAATTATCTCACCTGCAAACATATTTGGGTGGGATCAAATATATGACGGGCTTACCCGATATTGTAATCATCGTTGATCAGCAAGAAGAATATACGGCTCTTCGAGAATGTCTCACTTTAGGGATTCCGACGATTTGCTTAATCGATACAAATTGTAACCCGGATCTCGCAGATATTTCTATTCCAGCCAACGATGACGCTATAGCGTCAATCCGATTGATTCTTAACAAATTAGTATCCGCAATTTGTGAGGGTCGTTCTAGCTATATAAGAAATCGTTGATTAATAATAAGATAAGCCAATGACTTTTTGAACCCCATAGATTGATTTAATCGGTTACTATTTCTGAATCTCAAAAAAGAGATCAAAATCACTGGGGATATTATGTGATTACTTGGTATCCTAAATATACGATTTAAAGTAGTCGAGTCGAGAAAGAGAGGGTTGAATCAAAATAATTCTTTTTTAAGTTCTATTTCTGTCAGAGGGCAATATGAATGTTCTACCATGTTCCATCAACACACTCAAAGGGTTATACGATCTATCCGGTGTGGAAGTAGGCCAACATTTCTATTGGCAAATAGGGGGTTTCCAAGTCCATGCCCAAGTACTTATCACTTCTTGGGTCGTAATTGCTATCTTATTAGGTTCAGCCACTATAGCTGTTCGGAACCCACAAACCATTCCAACTAACAGTCAGAATTTCTTCGAATATGTACTTGAATTCATTCGAGACTTGAGCAAAACTCAGATTGGAGAAGATTATGGTCCTTGGGTTCCTTTTATTGGAACTATGTTCCTATTTATTTTTGTTTCTAACTGGTCAGGTGCTCTTTTACCTCGGAAAATCATACAGTTACCTCATGGGGAGTTAGCTGCACCCACGAATGATATAAATACTACTGTTGCTTTAGCTTTACCCACGTCAGTGGCATATTTCTATGCGGGTCTTACTAAAAAGGGATTGGGCTATTTCGGTAAATACATTCAACCAACTCCAATACTTTTACCAATTAACATCCTAGAAGATTTCACAAAACCTTTATCACTTAGTTTTCGACTTTTCGGGAATATATTGGCTGATGAATTAGTAGTTGTTGTTCTTGTTTCTTTAGTACCTTTAGTGGTTCCTATACCTGTCATGTTTCTTGGATTATTCACAAGCGGGATTCAAGCTCTTATTTTTGCGACTTTAGCCGCGGCTTATATAGGTGAATCCATGGAGGGTCATCATTGACTAGCTTCCAAAATAGTCTTGTTTTTTTTTTTTTGAAAAAAAAAACAAGACTATCCCAACTCATGGGTGGCTCAAGATAATCTACTTGGGGAACATGATGGATATCTACAAATATGGTAGATACGATTTAGAGTAGGGTCAATAAAGATGTACGATATTAGGGAATTAAAAAAAAAAAAAGGAAAGAGATCGAAAAGATCTTTTTTCCTAAGATTCCCGTTTGGTCCATTTACGTCATACCTCTCCAATTGATATTCTATTTATATCAGTCAATTACGATTACGGTATTACGATTCATAATTTGAATAAGAAAGAATTGTTATGTTATCTGTTTCCGACGTATGCCTAAACAAAAAAACTATGTTCTATCAATTCAATGGTTGACAAAAATTGTCTGCAATTGGATCAATCAAATCTTGATATGGATATGGAATGGTTCGGGCTGATGAATCCATCCGTTTATATCAATGCGCAATAATGATAAAGAAAAGGAAGAGAAAAGTTTACAAACAAATAAGATTCAGAAAAAGGTAGGTTAGGGAGGTTGAGCTGGGTATATGTAATGGCTATAATTCAATCCCTGTGTATGTTTCGAAGAATGATTCTATAATCCAATTCAATATAAGATACGAATGGTTTACGTTATGGAAGAAACATATGTATATGTGATATTAGATATTCACGAGTTATATATGGACTATCCATATATATTATTTCCCATCCCACTGAAGTTAGATGGATTCCAACGGAAGGACTTCCGTTTCATCTTTGGCTGTGGATTGAATGAATAAACAGATGAAGTTAAGGATATAGAAGAGAAAGAGCGAAGAATTGAAAGAGTGGTTCGGAACAAAGAAATGGAAGAACTAGAATCGTATGACTTTACAAAGACTCCATGGATAGGAACTAAAAACGAGATATTGAAGCAGTTATGATGATTCAGTAATATCATCACTTCAATTTGGAGTTCTTAGTTACTTCGACCCGATGGATCTTAGTGATGGAATAATAAGTCATAATTCAGTGATTGTATCATTAACCATTTCTTTATTTTGGTGCGAGGAGCTTACCATGAATCCACTGATTTCTGCCGCTTCCGTTATTGCTGCTGGATTGGCCGTAGGGCTTGCTTCAATTGGACCTGGAGTTGGTCAAGGTACTGCTGCGGGCCAAGCTGTAGAAGGTATTGCGAGACAACCAGAAGCAGAGGGTAAAATACGAGGTACTTTATTGCTTAGTCTGGCTTTTATGGAAGCTTTAACAATTTACGGACTGGTCGTGGCATTAGCGCTTTTATTTGCGAATCCTTTTGTTTAATCCTATAAATGTGAAAAATACGTACTTATTTTTTTCTTATTTGATTGCCGTGAACTTGCCGCTTGCTTCTTCGAATTATATCAACACTTTACTCCTACAACCACTTATTCGTTGAGACAATACCCCACCCCAGGGAAAAGGCTGATTTGAGGATGAGGAATTAGTAGATCCACTCGCTTTCTTCCTTTCCATCCTTAATGGAACCCTTTTTTTTTTTTCACTTTTAGGAAGCGTTGTAACAAACGAGGTATTTCGCAATTGGCATGAGACCCGGGACCTCATATTAATAAGTATTTTATTGGATTGGGAACTTCAATTGAAATAATAATAAAGAATAAATGAAATTTCAAAATGAAATGAATCTATTTTATAAATAAATTCATATTTATAAATAAGTAAATAAATAAAAAGAAATCAATCAAAAGTGGGGCGAAATTATACAATAAAGAAAACTCTGTTCAATTAATTTTGTTAGTCCTATCTATAAGAGGAGAGCATATGAAAAATGTAACCGATTCTTTCGTTTCCTTGGGTCACTGGTCATACGCCGGGAGTTTCGGGCTTAATACCGATATTTTAGCAACAAATCCAATAAATCTAAGTGTAGTGCTTGGTGTATTGATCTTTTTTGGAAAGGGAGTGTGTGCGAGTTGTGTATTTCAAGAATAGGCTGGATCCAACCAGCTGCACTTATTTACTTATTTATTTATAAATAGGAAAGTTATAACTAGGAAAGAAAGGTGCACGATCTCAACGAATTACTTCTGAATAAATTCAGAAATCATATGTAAGAACCATAGCATTTCGTGACTCATTGGTAAATCGACTTTGATTCTCTATCAACCAATAATGTGGGACCATTAACATGGTTAAAGCTAAACCGTTTGAAGTCCAGGCACAACATGGTACTCTTTCTACCACTACGTTAGTACGGATATGGTTTAAAAATGAATAGAATAGTTGGCAATTTATCTGATATAGAACACTCATATCAATAAAATGATTTGAACCATTTATTGAAAAATGAAAAAAAAAAACAAATGGGTGCCTCGCCCCCTTTTTGTATCCAACGCTAAATCGACGGCCTGTGTATAA
Source organism: Tasmannia lanceolata (assembly GCF_043159265.1). Taxonomy (NCBI): domain Eukaryota; kingdom Viridiplantae; phylum Streptophyta; class Magnoliopsida; order Canellales; family Winteraceae; genus Tasmannia; species Tasmannia lanceolata. The sequence continues at coordinate 10,834 of NW_027519935.1, read as the reverse complement.
AATAAGAAGAATTCTTTGGATTTGAAGAAAAAAAAAAATGAAAAATTCATAAAATAATAAATAAAAAAAAAAATAAACAACTTTGCTGACAATTACAGATTTTTTGTCTGGTCGGAAGAGTCCTCCGAATATTCTGTTCTGGTCTTGTATCAGTTTCGATATCGTGGAATACGAACAGAGAAGAGAGGGCAGGCTCATTACATTAAAAGATATGGGAATGCCCATTAAGTAACTGAGCGTGAGAGCCAAATGAATTGAAAGATTCATGTTTGGTTCGGGAAGAGATCATGGAAGTTTAGTTGTGAAATGAATGGGAAGATAATCTACTTTCATTAAGTGATTTATTAGATAATCGAAAACAGAGGATCTTGAGTACTATTCGAAATTCAGAAGAACTACGTGGAAGAGCCATTGAGCAGCTCGAAAAAGCCCGGGCTCGCTTACGGAAAGTGGAAATGGAAGCAGATGAGTTTAGAATGAATGGATACTCTGAGATAGAACGAGAAAAAGAGAATTTGATTAATGCTACTTATAATAATTTGGAACGATTAGAAAATTTCAAAAATGAAACCATTAGTTTTGAAGAACAACGAGCAATCAATCAGGTACGACAACGAGTGTTCCAGCAAGCCTTACAAGGAGCTCTAGGAACTCTGAATAGTTGTTTGAACAGTGAGTTACATTTACGCACCATCAGTGCTAATATTGGCATGCTCGGGGCCATGAAAGAAATAACTGATTAGCCCTTCCACTGTAGGCATTATTTTTTTTTCTCGCTTTGCTTCCGAAAAAGAATTAAGAGACACTAATGGTAACCCTTCGAGTCGACGAAAT
>NW_027519935.1:0-7500 GCF_043159265.1 Tasmannia lanceolata | reverse complement strand
ATAATTTACCTTTGGATACAAATCACGAGAATGTATATTCTTCCTCAAACGTGGCGTTGAGAGGTAAAGGATTAAACCCTTTTAAGAAATAAAGTTTTTGATCGGAATAGGAAAAAACCGAAAGAACCTTTAACTATTTCAGTTGTTAATAGAACGAATCACACTTTTACCACTAAACTATACCCGCTACAATATGATTATTGTATATGAATGTACCGTTTGTCCAACAAAACAAGGGAGTAAAACGTAATCAAGATAGTATCAGAATCATGAAAATTGGAGTGCTGATGTGTTCCAGGGGGAAGGCTTGATGAAATAGGAGAAGAGAATGGGGGCTCATTTAAATAACAAGTTATATCTTTTCTTTTGCTGGTGGAGTTATTACTGACAGTCCCGGCCTGAAAGATCCATTTAAGTCGGAACATAAGATTGAGTTAAGTTGCGCAAGAATCCATAGCTCCATTTTTTTTTTTCAACTTCTTCCTCGAGTCTTTCAAGCAAAGAAACGATTTTCTCAAAAAAATAAAAATAAAGAAGGAGAGTTTTAATTTGAGTCTTATCTTTTTTCGAAGCTATTCCTTTCTTCCCTATTCATTCACCTGTCCGATCTTCTGAATTGGGGTCAATTAGATCTAGTAAAAAATCATAGTATTCATTTTGTTTGTGTTTGTGGACTCAAATGTTCAAACAAAGCTTGTCCCTTGAAGAAATAAATGAGTTCTAATAGAAATAGAATATGTATGTTTTTTTATTCCAGTAGGGAAATCGAGAAAAGGAAAAAGAAAAAATAATAAGAAATGAAACTCCTATCATAGGAATGGAAATAGTCCTTCTTGCTCTTGTTGCTGCTTCAATAACAATTTGGTTTTCAAATCAGAAAAATAATTTGATCCATGATTCATTGGAACAAAAGAAGGAACGGCCTGGCTAGGTACTGTACTGGCCAGGCCGGGGGAATAAAAGAACCCTTCGGACGAAATCAAAGACGTACTCTTTCTATTGGAGATATCTGTTTCGAATCGTTATCCAAATTGAATTGCGGATAAAATTCGTATATATATAGTAAGTATAATATAGTAAGTATAAATAAATGTATAAAATAAATAAATAAAGATAATTCGTATATATATAGTAAGTATAATATAGTAAGTATAAATAAATGTATAAAATAAATAAATAAAGATAAAGAAAGACTTTGATCAATATTTACTTCAGGCGTCGCATATGAATTATCTTTTTGTAATTGGGAGAGATGGCTGAGTGGACTAAAGCGACGGATTGCTAATCCGTTGTACGAGCTGTTCGTACCGAGGGTTCGAATCCCTCTTTCTCCGTTCCCTCGGATCACTTGAGATTTATCTTTCGAATTCGAAAAAATATCAAGTCCTTTATCATAGTTAAATGTCTGGAATAGAGAAAAGCATAGGAAAATGCAGAAATCAAGCAAGGAAATAATGAAAAATCTCTGATTTTTTTATTCCTCACGTCCAGGATTACGTCCTGGATCATTAGATAGGAATCCGAAGATGAAGAGAGAAACAAAGAATATCACTACTGTGTAAACGAAGAGTTTGAGAGTAAGCATTGCACAATCTCCAAGATCATTTTTTTTTTGTTTTTTGCAAAGGAAATAAGGGAATAGATTCTCTATTTTTGTACCACATATCCTTGACACCAAGAAAAGAAATGAAAAAGTGGTTTCTAGAAAAGAAAGGAATTTGCAGGAATTCCTTTGTTACCAAAATTATCTTGTCATACCCCAATTAGGTATTATGGGGTACCATAATGGGGTCTTTGACCCCTGGAACTGGAAGGGCATAATGCGGAAATTAGGTGATCCAGATTCATCGCGGCTATCAAAAAGCAAAAGAATTTCAATCTTTGAATCGAGGGTTCATAATGTAAGACTTATCTGATCTTATCAATTGTTATGTTAGAGTTGAATTTATTTTATCGAATAAATCATGAATATGAATGTTTCTAGGACAGTATTAAAGATCTCATCGAAAACTTACAGCAGCTTGCCAAACAAGGGCTAAGAGAAAAAAGAGCACAGGTATGACTGGCATAAAATCTACGATTGGATTGAAAAAAGCATAAGCTTCGGGCAATTTGGCGAAGAAAAAGCTACTCGAATGAAGGGCAGAATTAAGACAGATACAGATCAAACTAAAGATATTAAGCATAAGAAATATTTCGTTCTTGGAGATAATTTCATTTTTATTGAGTTATTGATATAAGGGAAAAATTAAGAAAGAAGAGAAGACAAAAAATCCTTCTTTCTTTTTCTTTGAACTTCCCCCAATCAAAAATCCTTCAATTCTCAAATGAGAATAGAAGGAATCATACTTTATACAATATCTTAATTGACTTATATGGAATGATCAATGAATTCATTTTCATTCTACATTTACACGTATAGAATCCTAGCAACAACCTATTCCATAGATATTTGGGCTGGAATTGACGAATAACCAATAACAATATTAGTGTTTATTAGTGTCGAATTGAAATCTAAATGGGGCGTGGCCAAGTGGTAAGGCAGCGGGTTTTGGTCCCGTTACTCGGAGGTTCGAATCCTTCCGTCCCAGACCGCTTCTATCAAAACAAAGATTGTTCTCTTTAACAATCTTCTGTTTAAGAGTATAAGGTATAAGGTTGGATACAATATGATCCAATTTTTCTTTCTGAGTTCTAATGATTCTTCTATGAATCATAGATTCCTTTCGATTTCCAATTGTAAGAAAAAGAATCGAGTATAAATTGCGGATGGAAATAAACATCTTTTACCTTTTTGATATTAGGTAGGATGGGAACATAGATCAAAGTTGAATTAAAAAAAAAATGGGATGGGCCGTTCAGTGTATGCCCGTCCCGCTCTACTCATATTCATATTGGGGTAAGTTAGTCACTTATAGAAACTTTATGCCCATCTATTATATTTTGATTCTCACATGATGCATTCTAAGTTGAAATGCGAAAGATAAGATCTCTATTTTTTCGAAACTAAACATGTTAGTCAAAATGACTAATTCTATGTGGATCCTGAATCCTAAACAGGAGGGAGTTCTTGGGACTAATTACATCACTGGGATTAAAGTTCTTAAGACTGGGTGTGGGTGGGGTAAAATCAAAATTAAGAACAACGAATTGATCTGGACCCATTTTGCTTTGTACCTATACAAGATAATATAACATACCGCAAGAGGATCTTTTATTATTTGATTGTCTTGGGGTATGATTCATGATCCCCATAGAATTCGAGTTAATCGGCAATGGAAGGTATCAATTTTTCAATATCTGTGTCGTCCGGATCTCATTAATAAACAATAAAGTGCAATATGGAACAGATTTTTTTTCTTTGAAGCCTAATTGCTTTTTTTTTTTTTGCATCTGGCTACAATAAATAATTGGAAGTCAATGTAGTGATTGGGAGGAAGATTCATATATTCCATTCACTTTACTTTTGACTTGATAGAATTTATGGAAGGGTTACTAAACCTAAAGTAAAGCAAAATCTGTATAAAATGAACCATGCCTACATGTATTGTTATTGTTTGTTCTATTTCAGTGATACCGGTATTTCGGCTGCGGTGAAAAAGATCTTTGATACCTTACCTTAAATATCTATGATTACTCCCGTTGACAATTGTTCTGTGTATCTGATGGATACGGAAAGATCATACTCCTACGGTTCTGGTTTTATCAATCAGATGGAAGAATAACAACCTTAATCTTATCTTACATGAGAGCTTTTTTCCATCCATCCCATCCCCATGAAAACAAATAAATTGAATTTGTTTCTCGATCCATCTACCTGCTTTAAATCATTAATGATTCAATTGGAAAAGGAACATGGATTTCTCTTATGTCTTATGATGATCAAATTTAGTCATTACAGGAAAACTTATTTCCATTAATGATAATGATGTCGAAGTAGGAAATTATGATGTCGAAGTAGGAAATTCTTGAAACCTTTTTTCATGATTCCTTTATCAATCCTTAGATACTTGAAGAAGCGCGAGATTGATGAACCTAGTCTATAATCGATTCATTTGCGACTTTTCCGAGTCATTGGAATAGCTTATTTGGCTAATGACTTATTTTGTTCCGGTATTGAGTATTGAGAATCTAATTAAAGACCTTTCTTTAATTTAGTTGTTCGAGAAAGAGTTGGATCCTTCATGATTGATTGTCCCGAACAATCTGTTGAAGATGTAGATGTAAAGAAGTGTTAAGTAATTCGTTTATTCGTCTTTTTTAGAAATGTGTTTCATTCATACGGTCGAATATGGGGTAAGATTGAATCTTTGTCTTTGCTTGTGGGGCCTTCTCTAGATGAATACCTATCCATCCATATATATATCAAAATATCTATAATATAGATATCAAAATATATATCAAAATCAAAATATAGATATAAATATCTATTTATATATATAATTTATATATATATAAATATAAAAGTATGGACTGCTGTGTACCGATTGAGCGTACCGATTGAGCCAATGACTATTCCGGATTCCATATTGAATCAATTCCATACCGGTTCAAAATTAGAGGAATGTTATGGTAAAACTTCGTTTGAAACGATGTGGTAGAAAGCAACGTGCGACTTGAAAGACATGATCGGCTGTGGATTCTTGCATCCACCATTTTATATATCAATGAAGATGCTCTTGGCTCGACATAGTTTGTTCTGTTCTACTAGGACCCCCCAAAATTGGGGGTTGTAAATAGTACATGATGTAGCTCGAGTATAAAGTATTGATTCATTTATCAAGGGGAAGGATCTAGGGTTAGTGCCAATCAATAAGTTGGAACAACTTCGTAAGTATATCTTCGATATAGAAATCCAAAGGTTCAAATTCCAACAAGTTTCGAATAAAAAAAAACAAAGTAAAATTTGCCGGAATTGGTAAAACTATTTTGATCAAAAGTGTATTACAGGGGAATCAATCGTTCGTATGATTCTTTCAATAGAAAGAAATAACAAAAGGTATGTTGCGACCATTTTGAAACGATTAAGGATCACCGAAGTAATGTCTAAACCCAATGATTCAAAGCAAAGATAAAGGATACCGGAACAAGGAAACACCATTTTCAATTGTCTCAACAACTGGAACTAGATCAGAATGAGGAAGAAAAAGAGATTCTAGGCGGGACAAATAAAAGAGGTTAGAGACGGCTCAACAAATGTCCAAGGATTTCCCTTTAAGCTCTTTGAGAATTGCCCAACTTGAGTTATGAGTACGAATGATATTTCTTTTTTTTTTTCAGGAAAGGAAAGGAAGGAAGAACAAAAAAAACGACTCAACTTATAGTCTAATTGATGATTTTATGGATACATTTGTCACTATATGATATGCATAGCATAAATTCAAACTCGAATCATTCTTTCTCGAGCCGTATGAGGAGAAAACCTCCTATACGTTTCTAGGGGGGGCATTGTTCATCTATATCTATCCCAATGAGTCATCTATCGAATCATTGCGATTGATGTTCGATCCCAAAGAGAAGGAAGAGATCTTCGTAAAGTGGGTTTTTACGATCCGATAAAGAATCAAACTTATTCAAACGTTCCTGCTATTCTATATTTCCTTGAAAAAGGCGCTCAACCTACAGGAACTGTTCATGATATTTCAAAGAAGGCAGAGGTCTTTAAGGAACTTCGAATTAATCAAACGAAATGAAATAAATGAAATAAACAAAAAAGGGGGGTGCCCAGTATCTTATCGAGCTTTGTGTAATTCTTTCTCCACCACTCCGATTTTTCTTACTCTATTCATACCTATTCACTATTGCTCCTCTATAATCCCATATCAGATAACGATAACGAAAAAAAATCTTTTTTTATTGATATGAGACAGATAGAAAAAAAAATCTCGAGTGAATAGATGAAATAATCGGATCTAGAAAATGATGGTATGGGATTACCATCAATCGGATTGTTTTCGTTGGGACTCCACCAACAAACAAGGGGTCAATCTTGTTTATTGTACCTCTATTGAATAAACTAGAGATTTTTTTCCTACTTTTTTTTTTTTCTTATTTATTCCCCCATCCACACTTCATTTCTGATCTGTGTAGTGTCAATCCAACACAAGTACTTATTTTCTTTAATTGAATTTGTTTTCTCAACCAACATTCAATTCATATTGACAATGTTGTATCGATCAAATATAATTTGATCGTGGATAAATAGATCCATTTATCCCAGCCTCATAAGTTTGTTTCTTTATTTCTTTACTTTATTTCAATTTCACTCAAATGGTGAGTTCGCCAGATTCGCTGCGACACAAGAAGTATCTTCTTAATGAAAAATGAAAAAAAAAAATATTGATAAAAATATGGATGATCCATAAATTTTGGCATCCATCTATATTGATCCGGGAATTCGTTGTATTTTCATCTAATCTGTTCATTTTGATGTTCATAATTGATCATCAAATTTTCTTTTAGATTTGTTTGTTACTAGTTCAATGTTTTGACGGGGTCGAGCAATCCAATCCCAATCTCTTGGTTTGAGTTTTATTTTTATTCCGATCGTATCTACACACCATATTTTTCCGGGTTGCTAACTCAACGGTAGAGTACTCGGCTTTTAAGTGCGGCTATGATCTTTTACACATTTGGATGAAGCAAGGGATTCGTCCATACCATTGGTATAGTTTGTAAGACCACGACTGATCCTGAAAGGGAATGAATGGAAAAAATAGCATGTCGTATCAATGGAGAATTTTGTTGATAATACTTTATCCTTACCGAATCGGTACAAAATCTTGTTTTGATTCTTGGAACGGGACCAAACCAATTCACCATTGGATCGAGTGAATAAATGGATAGGGCTCTATCGCTCCAATTATAGGGAAACCAAAAGTAACGAGCTTTTGTTCTTAATTCGAATGATTACCCGATCTAATTAGATGTTAAAAATAGATTAGTGCCTGATGGGGGAAAGGGTTCTCCTGTGAGTAGATTATCGATTCCTTTTTTTAATGAATCCTAACTATTAAATATTCTTTTCTTTCTCGATTATGGAGTGGAAACGAATGTGTAGAAGAACGGTATACTGATAAAGAGAATTTTTCCAAAGTCAAAAGAGCGATCGGCTTGCAAAAATAAAGGATTTCCAGTCATCTCTTGTAACTATAACGAAACAAAAAATTAGATGGAAAAATGGAGGATCTGTTGATTGGCTTCCTTGTCTCCGGGGTATCCATTCTTTTCTTAATCGATTCTTTTATTACTATATACCTTGATACCTTGTTTTGACCGTATCGCACTATGTATTATTTGATAACCCAAGAAATCTCTATGCTTTTGATTCAAGTATCATTTCAAATGGAGGAATTACAAGGATATTTAGAAATAGACGGATCTCGACAACAATGCTTCCTATATCCGCTTCTCTTTCAGGAGTATATCTATGCACTTGCTCATGATCATGGTTTAAATGGATCGATTCTTTACAAACCCATGGAAATTTTCGGTTATGAC
>NW_027519934.1:7500-15000 GCF_043159265.1 Tasmannia lanceolata | reverse complement strand
ATGAACGGAACTATTCCTATTTTATCGAAGCTCAGGAATCAAGGAAGTTTTTCCTACAGATTCTGATGACTCTAGAAGTTTTGATTTGATTATGATCCAAAGAAAAAAAAAATCAAATCAAATAATAGAATCATTCCATGATGAAAATAGAATAAGAATAACCATCCATTTTTTGTGCATAGTGTGTATACACCACGCAATCGAAATATCAAAAAAATCCATGGGACGATTCATGAATTTGTAATAGATTGTGGGGTAGCTCATGAGAGGAATTGTTGTTGAGAAATCTGAAACTAGAAAGGAATTTTGGAATTCCTATGGAACCATAATAGTCTAAATGTAACCATAGTATAAAATAGGGTCAGTTGACTTGTTCCAATTCATTGGTTTAATCCAGTATAAATCTAAGAATAAGACGGGATCGTCTTCTTGACAAACATGAATAGATAGATTCTATCTATTTTTTTTTAATCTTTTTAATAAGATAAGAAAAAGATAAGAAAAAAAATGTTTTTTTATCCCTCGATCCTCGAGGGAAGATCTTTCTTTAATGAAAAGTTTTCTATTTTCTATTTAGAATTGATTGGTCATACCTGTATTGCAATAATACAATAATATGAATGACTCGCTATTCACTCGGTTTCTGGGTCATAATCATAAGATTATGTAGGAGAGATGGCCGAGTGGTTCAAGGCGTAGCATTGGAACTGCTATGTAGGCTTTTGTTTACCGAGGGTTCGAATCCCTCTCTCTCCGTACCTTCACCTAATTCACCAACGGTACCGACTACAATGTATCAAATCAAATAACAATTGATACGAGTATTCCAATCGTACTTTATTTGATATAGATTCTCTATTCCTAATTGCTGTGGTATGGAAAATACCGGAACGGAAAGAATGGACAAGGAATAAAAATCTCACCGCTGATCCATTTGTAATACGTGAATGGGAGAAAAATCCGGATCAAACCTCTTAGATCTATTTACTTCGGCGAAAGAAAAAAAAGGGGCTTGTCCAAAGCTTTGTTATTTTAGTTAGGTTCAAGTCTGACGGGAATAATATTCTACGACTAGCAACTCATTGATTTTCAAACCGATCCACTTAATATCTATTATTTGATTTACTAATCCTTTATATTGGGATGAATAAAGACTCAAATGTTTTGCCAACTCCTCGTGGGGGGATGAATCCATATAATTTTGAATCAGAGCTCTGGATCTTTGTTCATCCCTCATAGTAATAATATCTTGGGGTTTGCAGCGATAACTTGGGATATCTACTATACGGCCATTAACTAAAATATGTCTATGATTAACTAATTGCCTGGCTCCCGGAATGGTCGAAGCCATACCCAATCGAAAAAGGATGTTATCCAAACGCATCTCAAGTAGTTGTAGTAAAACCTGACCTGTTGACCCTTTGGCTTTCCCAGCAATACGAACATATCTAAGTAATTGTTGCTCTGTCAGACCATAATGAAAACGCAATTTTTGTTTTTCTTCTAGACGAATACGATATTGAGATCTTTTCCCGGAACGCGATTGGTTTCTAAGATCACTTCCGGATCTAGGTCTTTTCCTAGTGAGTCCCGGTAAAGCCCCTAGACGGCGTATTTTTTTGAAACGAGGCCCTCGGTAACGAGACATAAAGACTCCTTAATTTTATTGAAATTTCATTTTACAGAATAAACCTAAATTAATACTGAACTAAACGATAAACGAAGCTAAATCCACTGAAGTACTACAAAGAGGAATAAGATGAATTGTATCAATATCCGTATTATTTTGTATATTGTATATATGGGAAGTTAAGGATCCTTTTCTTGATTTGTTCTGTATAGATCAAACGGCTCCAATCCGTTTTTTATTCTTTATTCATAGTTGGAAGTTCCCGCGACATAACATAATAGATCGGTAACCCGACATTTGGAGAAAAAAAAGGGGGGGGTCTTCTCAATATTCCTTGGTCTCAAGGAAAGATGATCAATCCTGATAAAAAAAAAAAAATAGAACAAATAGAGAAAGCCGACTATCGGAATCGAACCGATGACCATCGCATTACAAATGCGGTGCTCTAACCTCTGAGCTAAGCGGGCTCATATAACAGAAATAGTGCGTGAATAGGAATTCGGGAAACTATTGGGATCTTAGTTAGCTATTAGCTATTAATAATTATTAATATTAATTATTATAAATTATTATAACATATTAATTAATATTAATAATTATTAATATAATATGAATTTTGATTTTATTTTTGATTATTTTCTATTTGATTATTTATTTTTGATTATTTCATTTATTAGTAGTCACTAGCACTAGAATTTTTTTTTTTCATTCAAATCAAATTTAAAAAACGCAAAATAATACTATATACATATGAAATAATTCTATATTCTATTATAGAATAGAATATAACTATTAGTTATAGCAGTTATAGCAGATTATATGAATTCTATTTCTATTAGAGTGTAGTTCCTAAGGAAAGGATAAGATAAGGATGCAATCCAGATCCTACTGAGATATTCCTTTTGTTTCATTCGGAAAGGGAGGAGATAGGACGAAAAAAAAAAAAAGAAGAATGAATATCGACCGTTCCAGTATTCCAAACTGCGCGGGAAAAATGAGAGGGGGGGGGAACATCTATATGTGGGATATATCCATCCATATTGAATTGCAGATACATCAATGATAGAATCATTTCTGATTGGACCAAATAATGGAATGGTCCTCCAATAGATATGAAAGAAGATGGGCAAGAAATAAAATAGGAGCAGACACTTTTTCGATATAGGAATCAGTATCTAATGAATTCAATGGTTCCAACATAAATGAAAGAAGGGGATGGGATCACAATGAGATCGAGATCTCATAAGGGGGATATGGCGAAATTGGTAGACGCTACGGGCTTGATTGGGTTGAGCCTTGGTATGGAAACCTACTAAGTGGTAACTTCCAAATTCAGAGAAACCCTGGAATTAAAAATGGGCAATCCTGAGCCAAATCCAGTTTTCTGAAAACAAGGGTTCAGAAAGCGAGAATCAAAAGAAGGATAGGTGCAGAGACTCAATGGAAGCTGTTCTAACGAACGGGGTTGACTACATTGGTAGAGGAATCCTTCTATCAAAACTCCAGAAAGGATGACCTTATTTAAGTACATAGACGTACTTAAATATCAAATGATTAATCACGACCCGAATCCGGATTTTTTGATTATTTATATGAAAAATTGCAGAATTCTTGCTAAATTAAATCGATTCCAAAAGGAAGAATCGAAGATTCAGTGATCAAATCATTTACTCCAGAGTCTGAAAGATCTTTTGAAGAACTGATTAATCGGACGAGAATAAAGATAGAGTCCCATTCTACATGTCAATACCGACAACAATGAAATTTATAGTAAGAGGAAAATCCGTCGACTTTTGAAATCATGAGGGTTCAAGTCCCTCTATCCCCAATAAAAAAAAAAAGGCCTATTTTATTCCATTCCCTAACCATTTATCCTCTTTTTTCGTCAGTGGTTCAAAATGAGCTTAGCTATGTTTCTCACTCACTCTACTCTTTCACAAATGGATCCGACCAGAAATCTTTCTCTCTTATCACAAGTCTTGTGATAGATATGATCTACGTACAAATGAACATATATGGCAAGGAATCTCCATTATTGAATCATTCACAGTCCATATCATTACTCTTACACTTACAAAGTCTTCTTTTTGAAGATCCAAGAAATTCCAAGGCTGAGGTAAGATTTTCTAATGTTTTTTGAGTCCCTTTAATTGACATAGACCCAAGCCCTCTAGTAGGATGATGCGTCGGGGATGGTCGGGATAGCTCAGCTGGTAGAGCAGAGGACTGAAAATCCTCGTGTCGCCAGTTCAAATCTGGTTCCTGGCACGTGGTTAATATATCGAATAGATACTCATACAAATGAATCGATATGGATCGGGATCCATATTCTATTCGTTAATAGTCTAGATCATGATACATACTTATCCATCTAGGGATATATCTAGATCCCCCATTTTTTTTTTTGATGGGTAAAGAAAAGAATTAGATTCTGTTCCCTCTTCTTTTTTGTTTGTTCATACTGTACCTGCTCTCGCTCAAAAAGAATGTTAATACTTCATACATATTTGAATTGAAGTTAGTTGGCTGAAAACCCAAAAGTCTAGTCTAGAGAGGAATCGAAGGGTAGGAATAGACAGGATTCATTTCAGATACAGTACAAAGAAAATCTGATCCCCTTTTCATTTCTGAATTTTGAGTTCATAATTTCATATTTTCTTTCATATTCTATTTCTTCACTTTCTCTTTCTTCACTCCCTCCTACGTGACTTTTCGGGGCCCATCTAAGTGATGTGCGCGGTACAAAGTTCATGGTGCAGAACTCTTTTGATTCATCCTATTGGCTTTGCTCATCCGAAATGGATATCTTCCAAATTGGGGAATATCAATGAAGCCCCTTTAGTAGCCCATTCATAATACTGAGATGAGAGTCCAGTTATTCTGTTTCATCTAGAACAGAACATAAAAAGATTCCTTGAATATCTGGAGTCGTAGAAGTGAATATTAGTTTCTTATCATTCAATGAGCATCTTGTATTTCATAGAAATTGGGGGCAATATAATCCTTACGTAGGGGCCAGCCTATCCAACTTTCAGGCATCAAGATACGTTTCAGGCGTGGATGATTTTCATAAGAGATTCCCAACATATCATAAGATTCCCGTTCTTGAAAATCAGCACTTTTCCAAATCCAGAAAACAGACGGGATTCTAGGATTCCTCCTTGGGGCAAATACTTTTATGCATACCTCTTCGGGTTGATCCACACCATACTGTATTCTCGTAAGATGATACACACTAGCTAACAACCCGCCCGGTGCTACATCATAAGCACACTGGGAACGTAGATAATTGTAACCATATACATATGAAATGACAGCAATGGAGTACCAATCCTCGGGCTTTATTTGTAAAGTCTCTATTCCTTGGTAATCGAAGCCCAAAGATCTATGCACTAGCTCATGCTTGACTAGCCAAGCAGATAAACGACCTTGCATCTTCTTGATCTCTCCCACATTTGTATTTGTATGAGTATTTCACATTTACGATGAAATTTATGAAGATTTACCCGCTGTTTGTTATTCTGCACAAAAGCATCCTGCCTAATTCACTAATTCGTGGGAAGATACTGAACTTTTGTATTTGAAAGATGTTTCAGTTTCAGGAGGTATTTCTGAAGTAGATGGAGATTTATAGAGTAATCCTTGATCGTAATTTCCAGTATGAGTACTGCGTCCAACATGAAACTTGTGATTGGTAGTAAAATATCGATTTTCCTGTTGAGACCCAATTTGATCTTCATAGATTTCTCGAGATACTTTCTTACGAAGTTTCGTTATAGCATCTATAACTGCCTCTGGTTTGGGTGGGCAGCCCGGCAAATAGACATCCACAGGAATTAGCTTATCGACTCCCCGAACGGTACTATAAGAATCCGTACTGAACATCCCTCCTGTAATAGTACAAGCTCCCATCGCAATGACATATTTTGGTTCAGGCATTTGCTCATATAATCTCACTAAGGAAGGCGCCATTTTCATTGTTACTGTGCCGGCTGTTAAAATGAGGTCTGCTTGCCTAGGACTCGATCTTGGTACCAATCCATAACGATCAAAGTCGAATCGCGAGCCTATTAATGAAGCAAATTCAATGAAGCAACAACTGGTACCATAGAGAAGCGGCCATAAACTGGAGAGTCTTGACCAATTCGAAAGATCATTCGATGTAGTTGAAATAACTGAATTTTGGGTTGTTTGGTCAAGTAACGGAAACTCAATAGAATTAATAACTGTCTCAATGTAATCTTTTCTTTGTTTTTGATTTTGATTGTCTGAATATTCAGGAGCTAAGACCATTCCAATGCTCCTTTTCGCCATGCATAAACTGAACCAACAATTGGGATAAGCACGAAAATGAAAGCTTCTATAAATACAGATACACCCAATACATCGAAACTCATTGCCCATGGATAAAGAAAGACCGTCTTCAACATCAAAAACAACAAAAACTAGAGCAAACATGTAATAGCGAATTCGGAATTGTAACCAAGCATCCCCCATTGGTTCTATACCCGATTCATAACTAGAGAGTTTCTCTGGTCCTTCACTAATCGGGGCTAAAACTCCCGAAATTAGAAATGCTAAAATAGGAATAAGACTTGATATTATTAGAAATGCCCAGAAAATATCATATTCGTAAAGCAGAAACATAGATGCACTCTCATGAATGTGGAATATACCGAATTAGTCGATTCAAATTGGAATTGTCAATTCATCCATAACTGCTTAGTCGAAACAACAATTTTGATCGAACCACATAGTTGAGTTTGTTTGCTGCGGGTCATGCCTCGTTTCAAGATTCATCCAATAGAATCCCACTTACCCTTTCTTCAATTCTATTTAGATATGGTGTAGACATATTATGTTCTTGTACAAATAAGACTCTCTCACTTTACCTTGGGTTTTCTATAAAAAAAAAAATAAATGAAAGAATATTTTCATTTTCATCAAAAATGAATAAAAAAAAGATTAATTCAATATTAATTATATTATCTATAATTATGTGAAAATAAAATGGAAATATTCCATTTTCAATGAAAATATTCAATGAATATAATATAATAATATAATAAAATCAAAGAAGAGGTCTGGCTCATTTTTTTTTTTCTCTTTTGTAGTAGAATGCCTAGCTCGGGATTTAGGGTATATTCTACTCGGTTGGCGTTGGTGTATTCTTTTCATTAAGATCGGGGTATAGAATCATTGTTTCTATTGATTCGATATGAATACATAAACAGAAACAGAATGCATCGACCAATTAGACTCTCTCCTTGTCCCAGATTTATACTTAATTGATTTGATTCAATCTTCAATCTGTTGAATTATGAGGAACCCTTACATAGAACAACTCATGGGTTCCTATACCCAAATTAGATACTTTTGACCTGTACTATCCCGACAGGACCCCCCAGAAACAATCGAGTTATTTAAATCGAGTTAAAAGTCTTGAAAGAGTCATCCTATTTCGGACCCATTTCTAGTACCCAAAATCGCTATTTGGAATGACTCGAAATACTTATTAATGTAATAACACCTAGTAAGACCAACCAATGGGTTAGGTTTCGTGACAATCAAAAGAGGTTTCGTTTGAAGCAAACCCACACAATGGAGCGTACCACAATGGTAGAGTCGGCCGAATCATAAATTATCTACAGAAGATAGCTCTGATGGAATCACGCGTTGTCGAACAATTCGACAGACCAAATCCCCAAAAACACTCATAGAAATAGAAGAGAGCACAAACGTTGATACCTTTAGGACCAATTCATTATTTCTGAAACAATGAATTTGGGTTGTTGTTCCACCAAAGAGCGATCAGTCGGGGGATTGGATTCCTAACTCATCCAAGTTCAAACAGACCCCTAATCTTCTTG
>NW_027519933.1:32500-37159 GCF_043159265.1 Tasmannia lanceolata | reverse complement strand
CACTGTAGTGTCCGAGTGGATACTGCTACTTCCTCTCGAACCATACTAATATTATTGATCAGATCATTGAATCATTTATTTCTCTTGAAATCAGTTCAATTCTTATTTCTACACACGCCTTTTTTTAGGAGGTCTACATCCATTATGTGGCATAGGGGTTACGTCACGTACGAAACTTAATAGTATACCACTTCTGCGAATGGCTCGTAATGCTGCATCTCTTCCGAGACCAGGACCCTTTATCATGACTTCTGCTCGTTGCATACCCTGATCCACTACTGTACGAATAGCATTTCCTGCTGCGGTTTGAGCAGCAAATGGTGTCCCTCTTCTTGTGCCTCTGAATCCACAAGTACCAGCGGAGGACCAAGAAACCACCCGACCTCGCATATCCGTAACAGTTACAATGGTATTGTTGAAACTCGCTTGAACATGAATAACTCCTTTTGGTATTCTACGTCCATTCTTACGTGAACTAATACGCCCATTCCTACGCGAACCAATTCTTGGTATAGGTTTTGTCATATTTTAGCATCTCATAAATATGAGTCAGAGATATACGGATATATCCATTTCATGTCAAAACAGATCCTTTATTTGTACAACGGGTCCCTTACTTTAGAAAGGCCCTTTTTAGAAAGATTACCCTTGTCTCTGTTTATGTCTCGGATTGAAACAAATTACTATAATTCGTCCTCGCCTACGGATCAGTCGACATTTTTCGCAAATTTTACGAACAGAAGCCCTTATTTTCATATTTGTCATTCCTTAATTCCGAATCTACTCTTTTGAAGAAAATAAGTCTCTTGAAATTTTGAACCTCGAATTGTATCCCCATGGAAGAAATGTTTAAAAAGTCACCTAATCGTTCGAACCTTTGTTGCGAAGTCTATAAATTATACGTCCCTTGGTTGAATCATAACGACTTACTTCGATTTTGACTCTATCTCCTGGTAGTATCCGTATAAAACTACGTCGGATCCTCCCCGAAACATAACCTAGAATCAGATCTTCATTATCTAAACGAACCCGGAACATACCATTTGGAAGTGATTCAGTAATTAAACCTTCATGAATCAATTTTTGTTCTTTCATTTCAGGTAACCCCCTTGAAGTATCAACTAATGGAGGAGGAGTGATATTAGACAACCTGCCTTTTCTCTCTTTTTCACAAATCGAAAGTTACGGATCAAATTCGGATATTCAGAAGGATCACCATATATAACATAAAATTTCTCCTCCAATTCTTTTTAGTCGAGCTTCTCGATCTGTCATTATACCTCGAGAAGTAGAAAGAATTACAATACCTATTCCACCTAAAATCCTAGGAATTCGTTTATAGTTGGAATAGATTCGTAGACCGGGTCGGCTGATACACTTTAAAATATTTCTATATGTTCCTTTCTGATTCCTTCTATGTCGCAGGGTTAAAACCAAGAAATATTTCTTGTTTTCTCGATGTTTCCTAACATTTTCAATAAAACCTTCTCGTAGAAGTATTTTAATAATGTTTTCGGTTATATTAGTAGATGCTATTCGAGCTGTTCTTTTTTTATCCATGTCAGCATTTCTTATAGAAGTTATTATATCGGCAATAGTGTCCTTACTCATGACGAACTATAATTATTAGGGCTTCCCCATTTTGATATAATCAACATGTTCTGTTTTTTTTTTTTCTTGATTTTCATTTTCACTTTCAATTTTTTTTTTTATGAATTATTAAAGGTATATGCATAAGACACAATCTACTAATGGATTTGATCTACTTCAGATACCCTACTATATAATGGTCTCATCTACTAGTCTTTATAATACCTCAGGAGCTAATGAGACTATTTTAGTGAAATTCAACTGTCTCAATTCCCGAGCGATCGCGCCAAAAACTCGAGTTCCTTTTGGATTTCCTTCTTGATCAATGACAACCGCTGCATTGTCATCATATCGTATTATCATACCGTTGTCACGTTTGAGTTCTTTACATGTACGTACAATTACAGCTCTGATCACTTCTGATCTTTCGAGAGGCATATTGGGTACTGCTTCTTTGATTACAGCAACAATAACATCACCGATATGAGCATATCGGCGATTACTAGCTCCGATTATTCGAATACACATCAATTCTCGAGCCCCGCTGTTGTCCGCTACATTCAAATGGGTCTGAGGTTGAATCATATCATTTTTTTTTTTTTGAATCTCTTATTTCAATGCAAAGGGCGAAGGAAAAAAGAAAGAAATATTGTCTGTCCAGAAATAAATAAATCTGCAATTGTATTTTTCATCAAAAATACTCCTTTCTTTTGGTTTCACATCCCTATCCCACAATAACGAATTGAGTTCGTATAGGCATTTTGCACGCAGCTATTGAAATAGCTGCTCTGGCTACAGTTTCTGAGACTCCGCCCATTTCATAAAGTATTCGACCCGGTTTAACGACGGATACCCAATATTCGGGGGATCCCTTACCCGAACCCATACGTGTTTCTGTGGGTCTGACTGTAACGGGTTTGTCGGGAAATATACGTACCCAGATTTTTCCACCACGACGCGCATATCGTGTCATTGCTCGTCGCCCTGCTTCTATTTGTCTAGATGTGATCCAAGCGGGTTCAAGTGCCTGAAGAGCGTATCTACCGAAACAAATACGATTGCCTCGATAAGATATTCCCTTCATTCTTCCTCTATGTTGTTTACGGAATCTGGTTCTTTTGGGGTTATAGTTGATGGTTGTTTCTCAACCCCATCTCTACTGCAGAACCGGACATGAGAGTTTCGTCTCATCCAGCTCCTCGCGAATGAAACGATTCAATAATATTACAAATACACATGTATTTAATGAATAATACACTGAATCATGGGATTTCTTGATAGTTAATCCATCATGTAGGAATCTGTATATCTTGTATATACAGCAGCTAGACGTATCTTTCTATTTCGATTTATAATTTATAGGACGTATATTTCTATTTATGGATAATGAATGCCTTTCTTTTTATAACGAATCCTTCTTTTGGCCTTTACTGAATGGAATCGCCCAAAATTTTGCAATCCAATAAGGAAAGGTTCGCGGGCGAATATTGACTCTTTAAAATCTGCTTCATTCGTAGGGTCAACCCATGACCTTTCAGAATAAATAAAAGGGTTCTTGGTTGGTTTCGCCATCCCACCCAATGAATCATTAGGATTCGTTTTTAATAGAATCTTGTGCAGTCACAGGTTCCGTCGTTCCCATAGCTTCTCCATTAATGGTTAGGTCTGAACTCTACAGTGGAGCTCCCAATTTCATTTGTTCCCGAGTCAATCTCCTCAGTCTCTATTGACTCGAGGCTCTTTATTATTTTCATTTTTCCTATGAACCGGATTCATCTACTTATAAACGAATCCGTATTGATGCTTTATCACGCTGCCTTTTATGAGATGATTCATAGACCATACATATTGGAATCATATAGCATTGATTGATATTCTCCTCCTTTCTTTCTCTCACCCCTCCTTTTACCCATATCCCTCTATTTTCGCTTTACAAACCATAATCAGATTTTTTTTTCCTTTATGAAAAAAAAAAAACGATTTCAGTTGCTACAACTATATGATCAACACATCATATAGTGACTGCTTTCTTGGATCTCGATAATACGAAGCAATGAGCTGGTTATTAGTTCTCTAGTTATTAGTTATGGGCTGGTCCATTGTTTTTTTTTTTTTTGAATCCAACTCTAAAGAAAAAACCAACGAGTCACACACTAAGCATAGCAATTCTACCAAATGATCAATCGAATTTTTATTCAACCCTATATAATTATAATTAATAATTAGAAATAATTAATAATTCTAATTAGAATTGTTCATTTTTGATTGAAGGGAAAAAGAATGAATGAAAGAGTTTGTCATTTTTTGTTCTATCGCAGTATAGAATGGGAAGGAAAGACCCATTATTGCTCATCTACAAATATCCAAATTTTGATGCCTAATACCCCATAGATAGTTCGAACTGTATAGGAACAATGATCAATTTTAGCTCGAATGGTTTGTAGGGGAACCCTACCTTCTCTGATCCATTCGACACGTGCAATTTCTTTTCCGTCGATACGCCCTGCAATTTGCACTTGAATTCCTTTTGTATCAGCTTGTTCAGTTAATTCAATAGCTTTTTTCATTGCCTTTCGAAACGAAACTCTATTCTTTAATTGTAGAGCTATATATTCTGCAAGAATATTAGGTTGTCCATAAGGTTTTGCAACTCTTGTGATAGCAATGTTAAGTCTCCGGTTCACAGAACGAAACCCTTTTTGTACATTGATCCGTAATTCTTCGATTCCTCGCGTTCGACCCTCTATTAACAAATTTGGGAATCCAATATAGATTATGACCTGAATTAGGTCGATTTTTTTTTTAATCTCTATATGTGCAATTCCTTCTGAACCAGATCTCATATTTTTTTGTACATAATTCTTGATACAATCCCGTATTTTTTCATCTTCCTGGAGACCCCTGGAATAACTTTTGGGTTGTGCGAACCAAAGGGAACGATGACTTTGGTTTGCACCAAGTCGGAAACCAAGTGGATTTATTTTTTTTCCCATATCATATTTATCCCGATCTCTTTCTCTCTCTATATATATCTATTTATCTCTATTCCAATTCGGAAACCGAAGGAGG
>NW_027519933.1:0-5000 GCF_043159265.1 Tasmannia lanceolata | reverse complement strand
GATAAAGAGGAATTCTATTTTTGGTTTGAAAAACCTTTATCGACTCAAATTTTCGAATTGTAAATTAATAAAAAGATTGACACATAAGATAAATATACGAAGAGATAAGAAGAGATTCGTCCACCCCCTAGATATTTGATCCCCTCTCCTACAAAGAAACTTGCAAGACCAACCCCATTCGTAATTCCATCAATTATTCGTCTATCAAAAAAATGAGTTAGTTCGGCTAATCCTCTTATGCCCTGAGTTAAAGATATTGCATAAAAAAGGTCTATGTAACCACGATTATATGACCAATTGTAGATCCCATTTATTATTTGGTCCAAGAAAATTCTCTTAGGGCCGATTTTAACAAATGAGTTGATTAATTCCAAATTCTGAAAAGATGAATAAACAGAACCATATAAAATAGACGCTATGAATATTCCGAAATAGGCTATACTGACTGAAAAAAATGCATTTGTCGCAAATTCATACCAATTCACCGAATAGTTCGAATTTTGATGTAAAAGGTTTATTGATGGGGTTAACCATTTGGATAATATATCCAAACCCATTACTCCTTGATCGAAAGGAATTCCTACGAATCCAACGAACAAAGTAAATAGGACCAACACAAGTAGAGGCAATAGCATTGTATTATCTGATTCATGAGGATACATGGAAGTATCTTTATTGTCAAAATGAGTACTAGAGGATCGCATTAGATTTCGTACATTCCCATCAATTTTATATGTCGTCTTCGAAAAAAAAGAAACCTTTTCATTCTTATTTATTTTTGATAAAAGCAAATTTCTGTTAACCAGTTTTGATTCTTCTTTTCCCCATATAGATATTGAATAAAACGAGCTATTTTGAGTGCCACTGTAATTTTGAAAATGCGCATATAAATACCCCTCAAAAGTAAGTAAATATGTCCGAAACATATAAAATGCAGTTAATCCCGCCGTAGCACAAGCTATTATCGCGAAAATCGGTGAATACAACCAACTATCATTAAGAATTTCATCTTTGGACCAAAAACAAGCAAGAGGTGGAATACCACAAAGAGAAAGTGTACCTAATAAAAAAGTCATTTTGGTAATTGGTACATATTTTCTTAAACCACCCATAAGAACCATGTTCTGACTCTTATCTGGAGAATATCCAACAATGGGTTCCATTGAATGAATAATGGATCCGGTGCCCAAAAACAATAATGCTTTCGAATAGGCATGAGAAATTAAATGGAATAAAGCAGCTCGATAAGAACCCATCCCTGGAGCTAACATAATATAACCCAATTGAGACATTGTTGAATAAGCTAAGCTTCTCTTAATGTCTCTTTGAGCAAGAGCCAAAGTAGCTCCTAATAGTACCGTTATTATACCTATCAAAGAAATGAGATTCATTATGTAAGGTATAACTGTGAAAAGAGGCATAAGTCGAGCGACAAGAAAAATTCCCGCTGCTACCATAGTAGCAGCATGTATAAGAGCCGAAATAGGGGTGGGTCCCTCCATGGCATCAGGTAACCATACATGAAGGGGAAATTGCGCAGATTTAGCAATTGCACCAGCGAATAATAGGGAAGCACACAGAGTAGCAAATAAAGAATTAACTCCATTATTATGCATCAAGTTATTGAAGATTTCGAACAAATCCCGAAATTCGAAACTACCTGTTATCCAATAAAGACCTAAGATTCCTAATAATAAACCAAAATCCCCTACACGATTAGTTACAAATGCTTTTTGACAGGCATTTGCTGCGATTGGTCGTGTGAACCAAAAACCTATTAATAGATACGAACACATTCCCACGAGTTCCCAAAAAATATAAATTTGTATCAAATTGGAACTAGTAACTAATCCCAACATGGAAGTATTGGAAAAACTCATATAAGCAAAAAATCTCAAATATCCTTGATCATGAGACATATACTTGTCACTATAAATAAGAACCATGATTCCGACAGTAGTGATTAGTATTGACATAATAGAAGTAAGTGGGTCGATCAAGTGTCCGAACTCTAAGGAAAAATCATTATTGATGGTCCAAGACCATAGATATTGATAGATGGAACTGCCATCTATTTGTTGAACAGACAGATCGGCCGAAAAAACCATAACTATACTTAGCAATGAAACACTGGGAAAAGCCCACATACGACGAAGATTTTTTGTTGCGGTCGGAACAAGCAGAAGTCCCAATCCTATTGACATAGTAACTGGAAGTGGAACGAAAGGTATGATCCATGCATATTGATATATGGGTTGCATAATCAAATCAAACTTTTTTTTTTTATTCTTATTAATTTTTCCGATTCACCAGCTCTTATCTTTTTTGTAAAGAGCAATAATCAAATAAATAAAAAAATCAAGATATAAAAACTCAAATATTATTTTGAATTCTTCATTATTCTGATTCTTTCCCAGATATTTGAAAAATTCAAATCAAGAAGTTACAATTGTTCAAATAACCAAGTTACTGCTTAAAAATGACTACCTAGTGATTAACTAAGATATTTATTGAGATACAGAATATGAGATTTTCAATCATTCCACTATTACGGTGATTTATATCCATATAGTAATAAGGAAAAAGAATTACACCAAAATAGTACTTGATTCTGATATGAATTATAGGATCCACCAATAACTCGACCTAATAAAATAACACCTAGTTATTTTAGTTAGTTTATTTGGAGTCATTGACTAATTCATTCTGGAACTGATTGATTGGCTTCTAGTCAAATAAAACAAACATATTTTATGGAAAATCCTACGATACTCGTCATTTCGCATAGAGCTGAAATAATAAATTACTAAAATGACCTTTATCAAGTAATGTATCGTTTAAGAGATTAACTACATGATCTCATTTGAATTTAAATTATGGGTACTCCATTCTCGAGTTTGATCAATTAATCGAAAAAATTTTATATTATTGTTTTCTTAAATTAGGTAAGGGTAAAATGTATGGGTTCTTAAGTTTTTTGATTTGATTTATTAAATGTAACATGACGATATATAAATAGACTGAGATATAAATTGGAACCCTTTTTTTTTTTTCATCCCTAGTTATACTATATGTGATGCGCACATATCTGTATTTTTTATGTTATGAAGGAAGTATCCACTATGGAATAGATATAGATAATGGATAGAAAGAACGATTTATTTTGAACAATACAATACATGTCTTTCACATCCAACTATAAAAATGAGAAACCTCTTTCTTTTAAAATGGCAGTTCCAAAGAAACGTACTTCTATGTCAAAAAAGCGTATTCGCAAAAATATTTGGAAGAGAAAGGGATATTGGGCCGCGATAAAAGCTTTATCCTTAGCTAAATCTATTTCTACCGGGCATTCAAAAAGTTTTTTTGTGCAACAAACAAGTAATAAAGCCGCGGAATAATCTGAATGAATCGACATGACTCGATGAATTGGATGATTTAGAAGATGAATAATTTACATTTTACATTAACGAATTTTGGAACTCATCAATATGAGATAGAACTGGATGTTGTGGTATGTAGAATAATAATTCGCCTGTCTAATTGAGTTCTAAAAACGATTGATTTCCGTTTTGTTTTGTTTGAAAAAAAAAAAAAGAAGTCATTAGATAGAAGATAAAGGTTTCACTTTTCATTCCTTATAGTATTCTAGAATGGTATTCTATTAGATTTTTATATTTTTATAATTTGCGAGATGGGGATTGTAACTTTCCCCATCAATTCGCTTTCACAATAACAAAAATCTCATTTTTATGTCGGATCCATGAAATGAGATAAATGAGAAATGAATCATAAAAAAAAAATGAGATAGAAAAAAAAGGACAATTTTTAGTTGTATACCTCGACTGAGGACATAACCCTCTAGTTCCAACTGGTCCAGGGGGACTTATACTCCGTGAAAATGATTGTAAAACTGACACCATACCACTATACTAAGTTAAGTATTATTGAACGTTCAAATATTTATTTGAACGAGTTTTTTGATTCATCGATTCTAATCTTTCCTAAGATCGATTGGATTGAATCCATCAATCTCGACGATTGAACATAGTATGGGCTATTATTATTTCGATCAAGCCGCCATGGTGAAATCGGTAGACACGCTGCTCTTAGGAAGCAGTGCTAGAGCATCTCGGTTCGAATCCGAGTGGCGGCATCCCCTAAAAGGGGCAAGATAAATCCTATCTTATAAGGAATTCAATTCCTTTCCTTATTTCCATTCCATAATTGAGGAACACACACCCCCCCTTTTTTTTTTACAAAATAATTTTTTATGATATTTGCGACTTTAGAACATATATTAACTCACATATCTTTTTCGATCATTTCAATTGTTATTACGATTCATTTGATGGATTTATTAGTCCATTCAAATCGTAGGAATATGTGATTCATCAGAAAAAGGCATTATAGCTACTTTTTTCTGTATAACAGGATTATTAATAACTCGTTGGATTTATTTGAGACATTTCCCGTTAAGTGATTTATATGAATCATTAATGTTCCTTTCATGGAGTTTCTCCATTATTCATATGGTTCCTAAAGTGGGGAACCATAAAAATAATTTAAGCGCAATAACTGGGCCAAGTGCTATTTTTACCCAAGGCTTTGCCACTTCAGGTCTTTTAACTGAAATGCATCAATCCGCAATATTAGTACCCGCCCTACAATCCCAGTGGTTAATGATGCACGTAAGTATGATGTTATTGAGCTATGCAGCTCTTTTATGTGGAGCGTTATTATCAGTAGCTTTTCTAGTCATCACATTTCGAAAAAACACAGATATTGTTGTTAAAACCAATCATTTATTAATTGGGACATTTTCCTTTGGTGAGATCCAATACTTGAATGAGAAAAGAAGTGTTTTACAAAACACTTCTTTTCCTTCATTTAGAAATTATCACAGGTATCGATTGACTCGGCGATTGGATCATTGGAGTTATCGTGTCATTAGTCTAGGGTTTATCTTTTCAACCATAGGTATTCTTTCGGGAGCAGTA
>NW_027519932.1:0-5000 GCF_043159265.1 Tasmannia lanceolata | reverse complement strand
ACCATAGATATTGATAGATGGAACTGCCATCTATTTGTTGAACAGACAGATCGGCCGAAAAAACCATAACTATACTTAGCAATGAAACACTGGGAAAAGCCCACATACGACGAAGATTTTTTGTTGCGGTCGGAACAAGCAGAAGTCCCAATCCTATTGACATAGTAACTGGAAGTGGAACGAAAGGTATGATCCATGCATATTGATATATGGGTTGCATAATCAAATCAAACTTTTTTTTTTTATTCTTATTAATTTTTCCGATTCACCAGCTCTTATCTTTTTTGTAAAGAGCAATAATCAAATAAATAAAAAAATCAAGATATAAAAACTCAAATATTATTTTGAATTCTTCATTATTCTGATTCTTTCCCAGATATTTGAAAAATTCAAATCAAGAAGTTACAATTGTTCAAATAACCAAGTTACTGCTTAAAAATGACTACCTAGTGATTAACTAAGATATTTATTGAGATACAGAATATGAGATTTTCAATCATTCCACTATTACGGTGATTTATATCCATATAGTAATAAGGAAAAAGAATTACACCAAAATAGTACTTGATTCTGATATGAATTATAGGATCCACCAATAACTCGACCTAATAAAATAACACCTAGTTATTTTAGTTAGTTTATTTGGAGTCATTGACTAATTCATTCTGGAACTGATTGATTGGCTTCTAGTCAAATAAAACAAACATATTTTATGGAAAATCCTACGATACTCGTCATTTCGCATAGAGCTGAAATAATAAATTACTAAAATGACCTTTATCAAGTAATGTATCGTTTAAGAGATTAACTACATGATCTCATTTGAATTTAAATTATGGGTACTCCATTCTCGAGTTTGATCAATTAATCGAAAAAATTTTATATTATTGTTTTCTTAAATTAGGTAAGGGTAAAATGTATGGGTTCTTAAGTTTTTTGATTTGATTTATTAAATGTAACATGACGATATATAAATAGACTGAGATATAAATTGGAACCCTTTTTTTTTTTTTCATCCCTAGTTATACTATATGTGATGCGCACATATCTGTATTTTTTATGTTATGAAGGAAGTATCCACTATGGAATAGATATAGATAATGGATAGAAAGAACGATTTATTTTGAACAATACAATACATGTCTTTCACATCCAACTATAAAAATGAGAAACCTCTTTCTTTTAAAATGGCAGTTCCAAAGAAACGTACTTCTATGTCAAAAAAGCGTATTCGCAAAAATATTTGGAAGAGAAAGGGATATTGGGCCGCGATAAAAGCTTTATCCTTAGCTAAATCTATTTCTACCGGGCATTCAAAAAGTTTTTTTGTGCAACAAAACAAGTAATAAAGCCGCGGAATAATCTGAATGAATCGACATGACTCGATGAATTGGATGATTTAGAAGATGAATAATTTACATTTTTACATTAACGAATTTTGGAACTCATCAATATGAGATAGAACTGGATTTGTTGTGGTATGTAGAATAATAATTCGCCTGTCTAATTGAGTTCTAAAAACGATTGATTTCCGTTTTGTTTTGTTGAAAAAAAAAAAAAGAAGTCATTAGATAGAAGATAAAGGTTTCACTTTTCATTCCTTATAGTATTCTAGAATGGTATTCTATTAGATTTTTATAATTTGCGAGATGGGGATTGTAACTTTCGCCCATCAATTCGCTTTCCACAATAACAAAAATCTCATTTTTATGTCGGATCCATGAAATGAGATAAATGAGAAATGATCATAAAAAAAAAATGAGATAGAAAAAAAAGGACAATTTTTAGTTGATATACCTCGACTGAGGACATAACCCTCTAGTTCCAACTGGTCCAGGGGGACTTATACTCCGTGAAAATGATTGTTAAAACTGACACCATACCACTATACTAAGTTAAGTATTATTGAACGTTCAAATATTTATTTGAACGAGTTTTTTGATTCATCGATTCTAATCTTTCCTAAGATCGATTGGATTGAATCCATCAATCTCGGACGATTGAACATAGTATGGGCTATTATTATTTCGATCAAGCCGCCATGGTGAAATCGGGTAGACACGCTGCTCTTAGGAAGCAGTGCTAGAGCATCTCGGTTCGAATCCGAGTGGCGCATCCCCTAAAAGGGGCAAGATAAATCCTATCTTATAAGGAATTCAATTCCTTTCCTTATTTCCATTCCATAATTGAGGAACAACACACCCCCCCTTTTTTTTTTTTACAAAATAATTTTTTATGATATTTGCGACTTTAGAACATATATTAACTCACATATCTTTTTCGATCATTTCAATTGTTATTACGATTCATTTGATGGGTCCATCAAATCGTAGGAATATGTGATTCATCAGAAAAAGGCATTATAGCTACTTTTTTCTGTATAACAGGATTATTAATAACTCGTTGGATTTATTTGAGACATTTCCCGTTAAGTGATTTATATGAATCATTAATGTTCCTTTCATGGAGTTTCTCCATTATTCATATGGTTCCTAAAGTGGGGAACCATAAAAATAATTTAAGCGCAATAACTGGGCCAAGTGCTATTTTTACCCAAGGCTTTGCCACTTCAGGTCTTTTAACTGAAATGCATCAATCCGCAATATTAGTACCCGCCCTACAATCCCAGTGGTTAATGATGCACGTAAGTATGATGTTATTGAGCTATGCAGCTCTTTTATGTGGAGCGTTATTATCAGTAGCTTTTCTAGTCATCACATTTCGAAAAAACACAGATATTGTTGTTAAAACCAATCATTTATTAATTGGGACATTTTCCTTTGGTGAGATCCAATACTTGAATGAGAAAAGAAGTGTTTTACAAAACACTTCTTTTCCTTCATTTAGAAATTATCACAGGTATCGATTGACTCGGCGATTGGATCATTGGAGTTATCGTGTCATTAGTCTAGGGTTTATCTTTTCAACCATAGGTATTCTTTCGGGAGCAGTATGGGCTAATGAGGCATGGGGGTCTTATTGGAATTGGGACCCCAAGGAAACTTGGGCATTTATTACTTGGACCATATTCGCGATTTATTTACATACTAGAACAAATCAAAGTTTGCAAGGTGTTAATTCGGCAATTGTAGCTTCTATCGGATTTCTTATAATTTGGATATGCTATTTTGGGGTCAATCTATTAGGAATAGGACTACATAGTTATGGTTCATTCACATTAACAGCGAATTGAAGAAGGGACTTGAAGAATACATGGGAACATCAATCTCCAATATATAACGAAAATTAGTGTGAGTTTTTGAGAACCATTTGAATCAAGTAGTAATTCAAATGGTTCTCAAAAACTCCAGATGTATCTGATTACAATTCCAATTCACTTCATTTTTTTTTTTTCAGTGTACAGCGACCGATTTTGTAAATCACAGGATTATTTGACTTTATTTCTTATTTATGAAAACTATTTATGAAAGTAATTAGATAGAATAGCTTCTACCTTCTCAACTGATAGTGAGAGAACGAAATCGGGATAAATACCGATACCTATTACGGGTAGAAAGATACAGATCGAAACAAATAGTTCTCGCGGTCCAGAATCCACAAAGTAGGAGTTTGTAACATTGAATAGTTTGTATCCATAGAACATCTGGCGTAACATAGATAATGAATAAATAGGAGTTAATATCATTCCAATTGCCATTACAAAAGTAATTAGTATTTTTGGCATTAAAAGGTATTTTGGGCTGGTAATTATTCCAAAAAAGACTACCAATTCTGCAACAAAACCACTCATTCCTGGCAGTGCAAGCGAAGCCATCGAGAAGCTACTTAACATGGTAAATATTTTTGGCATTGGGGTAGCTATTCCTCCCATTTCATCGAGATAAACAAGACGTATTCTATCGTAACTCGTTCCTGCCAAGAAAAAGAGTGCAGCACCAATAAATCCATGAGAAATGATTTGTAAAATGGCTCCATTGAGTCCCATATCAGTTATGGAAGCAATTCCGATAATTGTGAAACCCATATGAGATACGGAGGAATAGGCTATTCGCTTTTTTAAATTGCGTTGACCGGGAGAAGTTGAAGCTGCATAGATTATTTGAATCGTTCCGACTATCATCAACCAGGGAGAAAATATAGAATGAGCATGGGGTAATAATTCCATATTGATCCGAACCAATCCATATGCTCCCATTTTTAATAAAATTCCAGCTAGAAGCATACATGTACTGTAATGTGCTTCTCCATGGGTATCTGGTAACCATGTATGTAGGGGTATAATCGGTGATTTGACAGCATAAGCAATAAAGAAGCCAAAATAGAATATTATTTCCAATGCCGCGGGATACGATCGATTAGCTGATGTTTCAAAATTTAATGTTGGTTCATTGGAACCATATAAACCCATACCTGGAACTCCCATTAAGAGAAAAATGGAACCCCCCGCAGTGTACAAAATGAACTTTGTAGCTGAGTACAGACGTTTCTTACCTCCCCACATGGATAAAAGTAGGTAAACAGGAATTAATTCTAACTCCCACATGATGAAAAAAAGTAAAAGGTCTCGAGAAGAAAATGATCCTATTTGACCGCTGTACATTGCTAACATCAGGAAATGGAACAATCGCGAATCTCTAGTAACTGGCCAAGCCGCTAAAGTAGCTAAAGTAGTGATGAATCCCGTCAGTAAAATGGGTCCGATGGAAAGTCCATCGATCCCGAGTCTCCAGTGAAAATACAAAATATTTATCCATTTATAATCCTCCTCCAATTGGATTAATGGATCGTCCAATTGGAAATGATAACAGAATGCATAGGTCGTTAGAAGGAGTTCTAACAAGCAGATGCATATAGTATACCATCTCACCACCTTATTTCCTCTATGAGGGAGAAAGAAAATTGATGAACCCGCGGATATTGGAAAAACAACAATTATTGTTAACCAAGGAAAATAACTCGTGGTAAAGACAAGATAGACTTTGACCATAAAAACCCGCGCTCGAAATAATATATTTTCTCGAGTACGGGTTTTTGTCGGT
>NW_027519931.1:12500-22614 GCF_043159265.1 Tasmannia lanceolata | reverse complement strand
TTTACCTTTACACAATATTCCGGAATGTATCACGGCCCTATCTATTCATCTTTTTCTAAAAAAAAAAAAAAAGAGTTCCGCATCTCTCCGGGGCCCGGGGAACAAATAGGCGTGGGGAAGAGGGAGAGGGGGGGCTACGAGCCCTCTCCCGTTGCTGTTCCCGGACCACCCACCCCTTCCTTCCCCTTCGCCCGGCCCGGTGAGGTCCGAAGAGATCAGATCTCTCGAACGAAGTTAAGTGATAGGAAGAGAAGACAGCTGGCGGGAGATCTATATTCATTACACCCGGCCCGGCGGGTATGGATCGAAGTCGGAAATTATCCATCCGCCCGCCAGCAGCAGAGGGGGCGTTATACGCGATGTGGCGAAAAAGACTGATTCAACGAGATATGCCTTGCCTGCATTAAGATTTAAAACTTGTCGTCCACTTCCAGGAAATGTTCGGAACAGAGAACTTACAATAATACAACGCCGCATTCTCCGAAGATTGAGGAACAAGAGGAGATCCATTAAGAGAAAGATTTATCCGAGACAAAATCTTAACAGTTACATCAAATCACAAACTACACGAAAGTTGCCCCTTTTTCATGGGGATTTACCCATCACAGAGATGCACAGAGGAACAGAACGAACTTCATATATCCCTTTTCCACTCAATCCAGAAACAAGATCGGACGTTATTCCGGTTCGTCTCCATTTTAGTGAAACTATTCCTCAAGCAAGGCAGCCGATAAGTCATCGAAGGGTTTGTGTGAATAATGGAATTGTAAGCATGACTCATTGGAAAGTGTCCCACGGTGATCTAATATCTTTTCAAGAAAATGACGCGAGAACCTGCGGTGAAGAAATCCGGAGATCTTTCTATATCGACATATCAGTTGAAAAAAGAATAGGAAAATTCCTGGATCACCCGGTAAGAATGTGGAGAAGAACCAAAACAGAATGGTTCCGCCTACTCAAAACTAAGAGGGGGTGCCGCCTACTACTCAAATCCCGGTTTTTGCAACAGTTGCGTTCTTCTATGCAAGAAGAAGACTTAGAAAGAACAAAGAAGTTTGGATCCGAAAAAGTATGCTTAGGCAGTTCCTTCGCGGAGCACAACAGAATGAAGAGGAATTTGTATCATTTAAAATTCATATTCTTATCGAGGAGAAGGAACGAGAAAAACCGAAATCTTCCTACTCGAACAAGAAGTCCTTTAGTGAAAAACTCTTCTTTATATAGTAATTCGACCTATTGCTCCGGATCCCCCCATCTGTTTACTAAGAAGAGAAGAATCAAAAGGATCGAACTACCTACTCATTATTCGGAGGTGAATCATAGAACACCAAAAGCTGTGGTATCTTATGGACCTAACATAGGTCACATCCCTCACGACATAAGATTGAAAGATCCAAACCTTCCTCTTCGGAGCGGAAACGGACGTGGCCAAAACATATAAGAAAAGATCGGCGTAGTCGCTCATAGGGACATATCCATCCGGATAGAGGATAGTCTAGATCGATTCAATGATAGATCTCTCTCCATATAGATAGGTATCTCCGTGGATAGAGATAAAGAGATAGGGATCCATCAATATATATATATATTTTGATATTTATATATATATTGATCTTGAAAAAAAAAAAAAGATTCCATTTTGCTTTTTTACGCGTTTTTCAATTATGACTTGCTTGGTCGGAGCGTAGACGAGCGAGCAGAGCCCAGGAAACAGGGAAGCCCGTCATAGAGCAGTCGACTAGAAGTAGAAGACAGCTGGCCTGAGAGAAGGCGGCCTCTCTCGGGAAACATGGCCAAATTTCTCTTCTTTCTTTTTTTTTTTATTTTAGTAGTTTTTTCATTTTCAGTGTCTCGGGGAAGGGGAAGGAAGTCATTCCCTATTCTGGCCCTTCCGGCCCATCAAGCTCGTCCTCGTGGACGGAGGATTCATTCGAGATGCGGGTCTTGTTAGAGCCCTTCTCCGAAACAGAGATGGAGGGGGGCCCCTTCCCCCCGGCAAGTGTTCCCGAGAGAGAGGGGGGACCGTCTCTTAGAGGACCAAGCGACGAACTCTATGGGGCCGTCCGCCCTTTCCTACCGGATGATTTAGGGGCAGCGTCGATGCCTACTGCTGCAGAGGGAGAGGGCGCTCCTCAAATGGAACCAGAGCAAGGCGTCTCACCCTATCCCTATCTTGATAATGAAGTCATTGGAGGGGATAGTGTGAAATCCATCCAAGAGCGCCTTCTGAGTCGCCATCTAGGTGGGATTACCCAGGATGTCTTGGATTCTACCCTAATCGACGCCCGGGATCGATTCGAGGTAAAAGTAGACATTCTGGCCCAAATGCCAGCCCTGGACCCAGGGCATCCTTGGATGGAACACGGGGCGCGGGCCCTTGAGAACTCCCGCACATCCACGGGGGAGCATTCCCACGAACAGCTGTTCCATATTTTGGAACAACTACGCAGGGACGGAGTAGAATCCGAGGCCTTTTCGGCTTTGAAAAACAAATTCTGGCCCTAACTGAGTCGATCGCAGAGAAAGGAGTGAGTGTGATTTGGATGTCAAACAAAGGATCTATAATCGTTTGGGAGCTATGCACGGCCCCTCTTTTTGTTTGCAGCAAAGGTGAATCTACTCAGGTAGATTTGAACGTTTTCATGGTCCGTTTCGAATTTTATTTCTCTTTGACCGAGCTCAGAGATTGTTCGGTCGTTCAGAGGTTCTTAGTTTCCCGCTCCTTAGTTCATCTCTCGGTAGAACAAGGCAAAAGCCTATGCGAGGGGTTCGAGGACCTGTTGGTCAAAGGAAAGGGAAAGGAAAGATGGAAACAGGGGAGTTGGCTGATAAAGATGGACAGTAACGATCGCGTAATATCAATTTCTCGGCCTCGTCATCGAAAGCGGCTTCCAATTGCTCGGAAATTCTCAGCTATATGGGGGGCTTGGATGGTGAGCAAAAACAATTGATCAAGAAGTTTGTCAACTTTCGCATGATCGATGGTAAAAGAACGAGAGTTCGTGCTATTGTTTATCACACTTTTCATCGCCCAGCTCGAACTGAACGCGATGTAATCAAACTTATGGTTGACGCCGTAGAGAATATAAAGCCCATATGCGAAGTGGAAAAAGTAGGAGTCGCAGGTACTATTTATGATGTCCCTGGGATTGTAGCCAGGGATCGTCAACAAACCTTAGCTATTCGTTGGATCCTTGGAGCAGCTTTCAAACGACGTATAAGCTACAGGATAAGCTTAGAGAAATGTTCATTTGCTGAGATACTGGATGCTTACCGAAAGAGGGGAATTGCACGTAAGAAAAGGGAGAATCTTCATGGACTGGCTTCCACCAATCGAAGTTTCGCGCATTTCAGATGGTGGTAAAGTGAGACCACATAAAGAGCTCTTCCTCATTCAGTCAGATTATTCAGTAAGATATGTAATGACCCTTTTCCTTTTTGAATCTTCATATAGAAAAAATTCCTCATACTCCCCCCTTCATTCATTGATAAGGAGGAATCCATAGGAGGCCCGCCCGTTATGCATTGCATGAAAGAACCTTTCTTTGTATGACTTCTCTTTTGCCTCAGGTCGAATGAATACGAAAGGGAGATCAATCAAATCAATAGGCCATGAATGAAGAAGTAGTGGGCCTTTCACCTTCTTTCTAGCGACTCGGGGAGCTGATAAATGCACTTCAAAGGGAGGGAAGAGAGCAGATGGCCAAAAGGAGTGGTCGGGCCTCTCCCTTTTTTTTTATAAATGAAAACAAAAAATGGTTTGATATGATATGACAGGTTTTGCTCTAACCGAAGCTATTGCATCGTTTGCCCCAATGATGGCGTTTCTGATCTCATCTGTATTCCGATCGAAGAAACGAAGTTTCATTCTTAGGAAAAGAAGGCCATGGTCGAATAGGGCATGTAAAACGCCCTCAGAAAGGGAATCAGTTTCACATGCCTTGGCCATGGGAAGGGGAGAGGTGAGGCGGGCCCCTTCACTTTCAGTCCGGCAGAGACTCTATTTGGAAAGTGAGATCACGGCCGGCTTTAAGAAGAGGGAAAGATCACTCCTAAATGCAGCCGTGATCTTATATACGAGATACCATCAGACGCGCCCCTGCCTCTTTCGCAGTCAAAACTCTCCTCTCCAGTGGGACCAGCCGGGCCAGAAGCCTCGTTTCCTTCAACTCATTCAAGCGATTCAGTCAGTAGGAAAGTCATCTCACTGAACATTGGATTATATACAACCTCGTGAACATTACAACAAAGAGGTCTGTGTTAAGCATATAGCCTGGATCAAAAAGAAAGTAAGATAAGGTAGCATAGCACGCTTGACAGCGCCTTGTTTACCGAGTTGCAATTGCGGAGTCCCCCAGCAAACGGAGCCATGAACCAAGCAGGAAGAGGAATTGAAGATAGAATGAGAGCTCAACAAGGCTCTGTTAGAGATATTATTGTCTATTGCTGTGTATTGTCATATAGTCTGTCTTTTCTTCTAGATTATGTGGCTCTGTGTCATATGACCCACTGTGTTGTTGTAATTTATATATAATAGGGATCAACCCTAATGAGAAGTCTTTTTGCTCATTCTCCAATTCTGGATTTGGTCAGGCTCGTGAAACCTTTACCGAGTTCCACGAGGAAGGTCCGATCTCAGCAAAGAAACACGAATTGGATGAAGAGGTCGAATGATTAGGAACTCGGAAATACGCTCGGTATGCAGATCGCACTACACTATTGGTTGTTGATCTTTCGTGGCGCGAGGGAAGGTGGGACTAGAGTAATTGCTTGAAAGCTCCTTCGTGATGCTGATTCCTATTTCGAGGAATTCCCTTGCCTTACAGTATTGTATCAGCGCGAAGCCTTTTCTCCTCTTTGTTGAATGGGTTGTTGGCGCTTCTACAGTTTCCCGAAGATTCTCAGTGGAAGTCTATTTTCGTTTGACTGTAAAGTCTCTCTCGCCTTTGTTGTTGCCGATGCTGTAGACAAGTCTTCGTTGGCTTGTTTCCGTGCCACCCTTCGGTTCCTGGCATCAATGGCAATAACTGTGTCTTTTAGCCCGATTCTAGGCGATTTGCTGCATAATCTTGCTACGGCTAGGAGTGAAATACAGGATCTGCTGTTGCTGAATGTCCTATGGATCTAAGGATCTGCTGTTGAGTAATTCATCCCCCTACAGGGTCCTCAGTCCTGTAATAGCTACTTATTACGTTTCCTCAGTTTTAGCTAAGAGTTTGCTTACTGATGCTGAGTACTCTAATTGCAACAAATTCTCCGCTTCCATATATCCAAGGGTACCGATTCCGGCAAGTGGAAGTGAGATTGAGTACATGTTAGGGGAGAAATGAATTGCCAATAACAAATTCTCCGCAATCATATTTCGTAAAAGAGTCTCGTTCTTGCTCGTGAGTCGTGCGGGGTAGGGATTGGAAGAATTGGGTTCGAATCCTGCTTGAGATTTGTATATAATATGGTATATAAAATGGTATGGTATCTAAATCAGAGTTCTGTATATACGCTATTAGATGAGCCTTTCTAAACCGCGGCTATTAAATTGCCGGTATTAGGCCTCTTTCCTTCCGATGAAAACCCCCACCCACACATTACAGGAAGTTTCAAACCGCCTTCTCGAGATAGATAGTTGGTCATAGAACGAGAATTCGTTTTCAACTCGAAAAAGAAGTACTGCTGCCTAACTAAACTCTTGCCACTCCTCCTGAAAGTTCTCAGGCATAAGGAAATTACATCCTTCTAACCGGAACCAGAAGAAGCCCTTACCCAGCACAGCAAGGGCAAGAGGAAGAAGCTATTCACCGTCACGTCAGTCTTCACTCCCTCCCTGATTAAAGGAGCTGCCCTTAGAGGCTAGTCCTCTTCCTATTAATCCTCTTTATTCCGTACTACCTCAATACTGTTAATCACGCGGTAATATCAAGTAAGATTCCTACTCTTCTCGCCAGCATACCATTACTAGTAGAAAGAGTGGGAATTCCATTCTATGCCCATGTTTACGTAAGAGAAAGGGCGGAAGCTACCTCTGAGGGGGTATAGCTTAACCTCTAGCTACCGATATGAGTCAATTTACAGGCTTTGGCCCCAAATTGCTAGCGTTTTCAGGTCTAAAATCGAGCATCGAATCAAGCAAGCAGGAAGTAATGAGTCTTTTGGTGGACCTGGAGGAATGTGTTGTTGAGTTGACTCGAGGGCATTCTGTTTTGATGGTTCTGGTAGTCATTCGGCTAAGAACAGCACTTACTGAATCTCGCTTTCATTGAAAATGAAGTCGATGAAATGCTCAAAAACGGATCAGCTTCAACGAGATTTCCACAACGAGAAAGTGGGAAAGAAGGTGCTATTTGTCACTGAACACTTAGCCAAACCCTCACATGATCCTTTCGCTTTATTAGAGTGATCCCGCCCTCTTTTAGGAACCGATAGCACTAATTCCCTTTTAGGCCAGTAGGGGGGCACTGCTGCTCAGAGCACCAACCCAATCTTGCTTGCTCAGCAAT
Source organism: Tasmannia lanceolata (assembly GCF_043159265.1). NCBI lineage: Eukaryota > Viridiplantae > Streptophyta > Magnoliopsida > Canellales > Winteraceae > Tasmannia > Tasmannia lanceolata. The sequence goes on along the minus strand of NW_027519931.1, from coordinate 16,120 downwards.
CTAGGTCCGTTCTGATCCACCAATCGAATTACAAACTCGATCATGCCCGCTCCCTAATGTGAATGAGCAGCGAAACCAGCTTTTTGGAAGATGTCTGCTGTGGGCCTTTCTTATGTTTTCCGGGCATATTGGTTCCTTTTGGGACAATTGGGAAATGTTTTTGGCAGTTCTCTCGTCTACCAATTCCACTGACCTACCCTTTCCCTTTGAACCGTAGGCATCTCTGACAGGTCTCTCTCCGACAGGACAAGCTGGAGTAGCAGTGGATGCTTGAAAGACCTGCTCCAATCCTTGTGAAAGACATAGGGAATAGGATAGATTCAGTCTAATATTTATAGATTCAGGCGGAAGGAAAGAGAGACAAAAGCGCAATCCCTCGAATGAAATGAAGAGACAAAGCAAGCTCCAACCAAGCCCCCAAAAGGGGCAGGGGAGGTGAGACAGAAGCTCGGAAGGGCAGCCCTCGTGCCTAAACGCCTAGATTGCTAAGAAGCAGCTGGAAGGAGAAGCAAGAGGAGCGGAAAGGGAGGGGGAGGGGGCTACCGTAAGAACAGCAATTTAAACAGCATTCTTGCTAAAGGAGAAGGGCGACAAAAGACGAGTACCACAAATAGTCATTTCACTTATTAGCTTATAAACAGCTAAGAAAGCTTCTAAAGCAAGAAGTAATATTGCGTAATGTAGTAGAGTCCTGTCCTTCTGAGTCGCTTGGGCAGTCTTAAGTGAGTATGGCTTGCTCATGCGGGGCTTTGGAAATAAATAAAGTAGTAAGAGTCGCGGCTAGAACCTTTTTTTGACACTTGACACTAAGAAACAGACAACAATGACACTGTGAAAAAAAAGAAAGGATCAAGACTCAAAGCACATCTTAGAACGTTCGTGTCTCACTCGCTTCGCTTTTCGGAAGTCAGACACTTACACTCCAACTTAAAAGAAATACTTCACAAGGGTTTGAGTAAGGAAATCCGATAAATAGAAACTGCTATGCCCGCCGGCACCCACCCGACGGGGTGCCCTCAAGCGCCGGGGGCTAAGTGCCACGTCCGGACTCTGCTCTTTTATTGCGTATATAAAGGCAATAAGATAACCTATTTAGCGAAAAAAGAGACATGACTCAAAAATAAATGCGTTGCAAGGAGCCCGACGCAGCCGACCGCCTTTCTCGTTGTTGAATAGGCTCTGCAAGACCTCTGCTTGTGCGTATTCCGCCCCATATGGTTATGGGCTTACAAACGAGAATCCCCCGTCAAAATAGGCGTCGACCCCTATGCGGGATCCCATTTTTGGAAGATTTAAGGAAAGACCTTGATTTCGGGCGTCGAAAGCCACTTCTCACTCTTCTCCCGAATCTGATTGTGGAACTGAAGACTATGTTTTCGCATTCAGACGAAGACAACAGATAGGGGATCCTCGGCAGAGTTAGTTGATCAGGTTGCGATCTTACCAACAAGATGAAAGACCCCGCTTTCAAGCTGTGTTGTGTTAGGGCTAAGTATGAGAAGTCGGCAGAAATAGGGTCAACAGCCAAAAAGACAGGGTTTGCATAAAATGAATGCAATCGTCGGACATTACTCTCCTAGGCAAGCAAATCGGGCCGAGAACTAGCTGCCATGCATAGATATATCTATCTTCTTCGGGTAAACATCTAGACCGACTGGGAATCGATCTAATGCTTTAGGGGGTTGTTAGTTAGTGGATTTGCGCACGCACGGTATCTGTATCTGACAAAACGCGCTAAAGCCGGATGCAGCTATCGAATCTCAACAAGCAAGCCGGCTGCTCCCCCTCGTTGAGCAATGGGGTGAGGCGATGTAATCCCTGACCAACAGGAGTCGGGATAAGGTCAATCGGCGAGATAAGGCTACGCTTAACGAAGATGAGATCTAGCAGCCCATTCATTTCAGTGAGTTCCGGGAGTGAAGAGAAGGGAGTGAGGGCAAAAGCTAGAGCAGGTTGACTCTCCCGATAGGTGGGTGAAGCTAAAGCTGATGCAGTGAACGATGCAGCAGTTGAAGCAATCACACCGATGCAGATTCAGCCTCGCATGTCTAATTGCTTACGAACTAAAATAAAAGCAGCCATCGTCTTCGTTTGCGTCTGCGTATACTCTGCGCTTTCCCTCTTAGCGTCTGTCTCTAGTGCTCGGCTTCGTACGGGCGCCTCACTTTCCCTGGATCTGTTCAGTTCCGGAACTAGTGCCTGCCCATGGAATCACTGCTTTTGCCGCTTGAAAGCTTGTCTAAAGGTCTCAATCTTTCTTAAGTTAAGAAGCCAGAGCAAGTGCATGTGAAAGTTCGCCTAATACTCGAATTGGGTTCTCCTTTCACTTTGACTTCGATCTCCTCTTTTTTTTTCTGTGCGTCTCCATACCTGAATAACTGGGCTTCGCTTTTTGCTAAAGAGTTTAGTACCCCCTCCCCCCGAGGGCTTCCTCCCAGCTCTAATTCACCACCCGGATACTACTAGAATAGAGCTTTCATTTGTACTCTTAATAGGGGAATGAAAGTGAGTGAAGTGCGGAACCTCGGGCGAGGCTGAACGATCTTCTCTTTAGAAGAGTAGATCGTTCGGTCCCTCACCCCGGGGACCTCACTGCACTGATTAGTTACACTTGTTCAAAAAAAACAAGCACGTCAAGAGGTAGGCTTCCTTCATAAATTGGGATTGGAGGTGAAACTTTCGTTTCATACAATAAATACCTTAACCAGAAAGCCAAAGGCAACGTAGATGAATTACTGAATGTGACTTGCTTGACTGGTTGAGAACGATGGGTGCAAAAGATTCCGAGTATCATATCCGCTAGGGCATGAGGGCGTGTTGGTTAGTTATGAAAACCTTCCTTATCCTCAAATAGGACTTCCATAGGGGTAGGGCACGAGCAACCTCATGTTCTCCTTTCGAGTATTGTTCACACAAAGGCGGAACACACCCACACACAACCGCAAGCGGCACACAAGACGGCAGTGATGGTATCTGCAAGTCCGTGGGATGGCGGAAACTAGAGGTACGCCAGAGGGGTACAGCGCTAGCCTCTTTTCCTGCGAGGAATCGCGTGACGGGAATTCTCGACTTTTTATGTTGATGCTTCGGATTCTTATTTTTAATGCCAGGTTGGTTGTTCTGTTCTGAATCTGAATATTCCGAGTTCTGCGGCTTACAGTACCGGCTTGCTTATCGGTCTGTTCTTCATATGCGTTCGTCGGGCATATGTGTTCTAAGGCTTCCTCACGGTGCGTGGTGTCTTATCTCGGATCTGACTATGCCTGGTTGTGGGGCTTACTGTACCTGCTTCTCTGATCATTCTTCTTTGATTCATGTTTTATTGTAGAATGATGAAACTGAGATGAGAGTAGTCTTCTTTGATGAGTTTGTTCGAGGTGAAAGATCTGCAGAGGAACCACCGCCCAATAGTGCTTTCAAGAAAGCCGGTCCCCGGTTGGCTAATGTATTCTATACACCATACGAACCAGCTATCCACTCTATCAATCAAGACTGCTCCTCCGGTGGACTCCATTCTTTTCTGTCAGGGGAGAATCATTTAGCAGGGGAGGAATAATTGTTAGATTGTCAACTGCTCTCAGGCAAGAGTCGTCTTTCTTTATTTGAGCCGTAAGAGAGCC
>NW_027519931.1:0-7500 GCF_043159265.1 Tasmannia lanceolata | reverse complement strand
GGTCAAGCTCGGACATCCACACTCGCACTGGACGCACTCATATTCCTCTCTTTCTTGTCCACAATGAAGAAGTAGTTCTCGTGGTTCTAGCATTCCAGTGGACAGTTCCCACGCATTGAACTGATTGACTGAATCGAGTTTATAGCGTCGTAGTGAGTCTCTGGTTCCTTCATCAGTGGTAGTAGCTCTAGTCTCGTTAGTGAGGCTGACCGGCGAAGAAAGAAATGTTGGATGCTACCGATCCCAATCCGTCTATTCCTTACTCCACAACCCTATCCTTAGCAAGATAGTATCCATCCACCTCCCCGACACCGGTCGTTGAGACTGCTATCCGGAAATAGCCTCATCTTATACCGAAATCGGAGTTGGCGAGAGATTAGTACTTGACGAGTGGATGTCATCTCCTACCGCTGATTGAACGCTTCCCCGCCCCACCTGAACCGGCGACAGAATCGGACTAAGACTAAGCAAGATCCTTCCCTCCGGATGGGTAGGCGATCAATAGCCGGTGAAAGACATCTCCTGCTGAGCGAGGAGTTTTCATCCCCGCCATCCGTTCCTCGATCCGATGCCACCGATCCGCTTCTTTCTCCCCCGCCTTTCCCCCTACTAAAAAAGGCGGGTGAAGTGCTTTTTGAATCCAGAGATAAGAGACTGTTCGATGCCAGGAAACGACCCGGGAATGCCAACCTCCAAGAAGTGATGAATGATGCGATTATCCCGGGAACTGATTCCCCTTTCCGTCCATCTATTGATATTCCTGAGAACCCGCTTCAGTCGAGTCACCCCTTTCCACCCTTTCATACCTGACTAGAAAAACTATGGGTCAAACCAGCCTTCCCTCCCCTACCCCTAGCTGGATATCCTTTACTGCATCTCCTAAGAGCTGATGACGGAATGGACCACTCACCCTTATTCCCTGACCTCATATCGATATGTATAATTGACAGAAACCCAGTCTTTTGAGCATCAAGGCTCGATTCCTAGCCAGTATCTGATTCCCTCGGCATATCGGTGGGTGGCCGTGATGATGACCTACTCCTTTTGGAATGAATCCCTCGCTTTCTGTGGATCGACCCGCTACTGAATGATTGCCCTCTGATCCAAGAGCCTATATTCCCGACATGGCTGGTTCAGCACCTCTATTTCTACCCGAAAGAGATCCTATTTTTCAAGTTGGCCTTCCACCAGCTGCTGATGCGGTTATATAGCCAGCATTTCAGGCAGTATTTGAATAAGCCGGCCCAGCCGAGGATCCGATCAAGTACTGGTCCATAAAGCCGAAACCTTATCGCCTGGTTGCTCTAAGCTCTAAGCTCTAAGGTTGTGTATGGGTATGGGTATGGTATGCCTGAATGAGGAGAAGGTATTGGATCCGACGGTTAGGCGGGTGAAGCAAGAATAAATCTGATATTGTTCCCCCATGTTCTTATGAATCTTAATAAGAGGCACACGACCTTCTCCCTCTCCTTAACCATTCATTCTATAGGGCGAGTCCCTAAAGGGACTAGCAGTCGAGCTAAAGTCCCTAGAAGCGAGCAAGAGATACAGGAAGAATCGCTAAAAGCAGAGGAGCATGATCCCACCTTCCCTTCAGACTTCCCTTGCTTTCGCCTAGCTGTCTAGGGAGTGAATATTCGATTGATTTCATTCTGGTTTCGACCCTTGATCCTGTCGAGCCACCCCTCCCGACAATTCCTCATTTATCGATTTTATGCCAGCTGGTATGTCCGGTAAGAACGTCTCCAAAACCAAATCTTCATCGTCCCCTGCATCGTCTAGGACACTCCAAAACCTGAAAATGATCACGGGGAGGAGTGAAGTGAGAAGAGGCAAAGGATTTGGTCGAAACCGATCGAGGCGAGTCTCGACTTAAGAAAGTACCATCAAACAAGCGATGCTATACACGACATATACATAATGATAACGGTAACAAGACTTTCATGATCTTTTTCCTGATGAGAGGAAGACGCTATAGTCTCATCTCAATCCCACATGAAAAAAGCAAAATGGACAAGCATAGGTTCCTCATCATGGCATACGAGATCTGAATGAGTGATGGGGCACTTTGCATGCAATGCCAATGCATTAATCGATATGAATATCATGAAACATCTATAAAGTTATCAAGTTCTATGCCTATGTCACGAGGGTCTCACGAACAAGTTTTTAACACTACCTAGACACCTGGGCCGCAAATCTCATCACCCATCCCCCCCCCATCGAATGAAAGGCGGGTAATGGAAAAATCATTAGATTGGAATAGTTGCTGAAACATCTCCAGCGTCTCCACTGCCCACAGAACAATCGACTAGAAGACAGAGCAGAGCTGCGGAGGGACTTCAAGTATTCATGTTCAAGAGCAAGAGTCAGTAAGGTTTAGGCGAGTAAGGAGAGGAATAGATTCCCTTGTTTGGTACTAGAAGCAAGCTCGAACTACCAGAGAAATTGGGTGGGCCTAAAAAAAAAAAAAAGGGGGAATGTCAACGCATCTGGGAATAAACGATTGATCTCTATCAATAGACCTGCTAAAGACCCGAACCATAGAGTAGTTAGCACAGGTGCCACGGAGAGATATGTTTTTATATCTCGCATTGAAAATCCTCCTTCTTTATTGTAATACATATATGATCAGATGTATCTGTAGTTAAAGATCGCTTGTATTTGTACACGAAATCCCTAATCCCGAACGAAAATAGATATGTACAATAATCCGGTGGATGAGATCTACCTGTCCCTAAAACAGAAAAAGATGACCCCTTCTTACTGAGCATTACCGATAAATATTCATTTTTTTATACGTTAGGTTTCATATGTATATAATGATTTTATTATATGAAATCAAAAAGAAGAAATGGCAAGAGAAATTGTATATAGATGGAGGAAATAACGATGTGGAAAACAAGACAGGGATTCTCTACAATGACACTGTACAACAATTGAAAGGGATGTAGCGCAGCTTGGTAGCGCGTTTGTTTTGGGTACAAAATGTCACGGGTTCAAATCCTGTCATCCCTACCTATTACTTCTCCTATGGGCAGTAACGAGGGATCAATTGAGATCGATTCAAATTGGACATAATCTTTCATTTTATGATACTATATGCATGCGGGGGTACAAAAATCATCCTTTTCTTGACAGTCGTATCCCCTGTCGTAAGAAAGCGCTCTTAGTTCAGTTCGGTAGAACGTGGGTCTCCAAAACCCGATGTCGTAGGTTCAAATCCTACAGAGCGTGATTCTGTTCTTGTAATGTCGAATCACAAGAAAATAACTTCACTAACTTGAACTGCAACCTGAATTTGACCTCCTACAGATTAAGAAGGAGGTCAATCAAAAAAGAGATCTTACTCAATCAAAGGTCCAACTGATCGCCGCGTCTGTATTGTAAATATGCAGTTACGAATAATCCGGCCAAAGTAATAGGAATTAGACCTAAGACGATTCCAAATAGAAAAACTTCAATCATTTCAATTTGTTTGAAAGGGGATCAAAAGATTGGTAATCTCTATCCCTAAATCTTAATCCGAATCGCCCATGAATCTCAATGACCAAGAATTGGTAATTAACGCGGGAAGGAACTATAGAATATCTGAAATCTAACAGAAAGATTCATTTTGATGAATTATTCATTCAATTCATTTCAAATAAGTCGTATCTTGCTCAGACCAATCAATAGAGCTGGGGTTATAGTTGAAGCAGCTAGTATAAAACCGAAATAACTAGTTATAGTAGGCATGAAGGAGCTAAATGAGATACGTTCTTTTTTTTTATACATATGTTTATAAAGCACTTACCTAAGTTTCAATTTTTGCGAGATACGATGATAAGAAAAAATACCCATTGACAGAATCAGTTCCAATTGAAAGTTCTTGATTCATCAGTCATTATAGACGGCACTAACAAAGATAGAGTGGCAGAGGTAAAAAAAAAAAAAAGATTGATTTTATTCACGATCAGCTTTACTTGCTTCCCTCGCTTGATCGGTAGCTAAAGCCGACTTCCCAAGAGAAACAAGAGTATACTGAATTCCTCAAGCGAGTAGAACGCCGCAACTGGTACTTTCGGAGAGCGCTGGAACTTGACTATCGAAGGAACAGTTTGATTCTCTAAGCAAGCAGGTTTTGGTATTGGATTCCTCCTTCCTGACTTCATCTTCCAATCGTCGAATTGATCCGCTTACAGAATTTCCTTTAGAGCGTACCTTCCTAGCTACCGTAACAAGAACAAGGAAACTCTATCTTTTCTAATCCGCTTGCTGTCTCGGTTCGGCTATAAGCCTTTTGTTGCGAGTGTTGTGTACTAATACGATTCAAAGCCCGGAACAAGAACGGAAAGGGAACAGAAACATTCTCTTGGATCGTACGCTTAAAGAGCTTTGGTTTACGAACCTTCATCTTTCCATCTAGAAAGCAGCCCTTAAAGAAAGAAGAATTTGACTACGACTACCGGAAAGCAACAAACACTTTCTACGACGAGACCAAGAGTACTGGCACCCGTAACTTCACTAGCGACAAGATGGATTTCCCTAAGACGCTTGAGCTGAACGTGTTTCCGACTTTCACTAGCTCTACTCACGGGACTAGCTCTACTCAAGGACTAGACTGACTCGCCTACTCCCTACGCCCTACAACCCGAAAGACGGAACAAAGAGTTCTCTCTGCGGCTTAAGGCTCTGTCCTCTGTTCATAAGTTCAGTAGCCAAAGCTACAAGAAAGAGGGAATTTATCAAAGCGTGCCCCTGAGTACCGACACCCGAACTACTTGACTGACTGAACTGAGCTTGACGAGCTAAGTAGAATGAGTTTCTTGATTCATCCACACTTTCCATGACCTACTTTCCTTACTGAACTTACAGCTTGAACTGTTCTATTTCTACGAGTTGACGGACTGAGAGAACAAGTGGACTAAAGGCCAAGAAGAGGAGAGGAGAGAACGAGCCCTGATAACGCTTACCGCAAAGAACTGTTTTCTTTCTACGAGCTGCCCTACCTATACCGACACCCGGAAAGCAAGCTACGTTAGAGTTGGATTTATCCACTTGCCCTTGAAGCCGAAACTAGCTGTTTTCTTTCTCTTCCCGAGAGTTCCTTTGCTTGGGCTTCTTCCCGTGACGGAAGAAACTAGGTTCATAACGATAAAAGGAGTGAAACAAGCCTCAAACGGTTCTCTTTTCCTTGATTTTTTTCGCCCTTCCCCGGAAGAGGGAATTTCTTTGGATCAACCGAGTACCAAGCTCCTTTACTTACTAATAGGGCTTGCTTTACTAACAGCAGCACCTGCCGTGGGCTTTACTGACTAACGAGTTCTCTGACGGCACCTAAGCCTAGCTCCCGGAAAGAGATAGGTTTGATTCATCTGCCCTCTGCCGCTTACCGAAAGAACCTTCACTTACAGAACTTGCCATACTAATAAGGGCTTCAGATTCAAAGATGGAATTGAACACAAGGAAGAGAGATTCAAAACTGCGGCACCTTGACTAAAAAGCTATAGATAAGGGCCTCCCTTACTAATAGGGCTAGCCGCGGTTTGAGTTCGGCTTTAAAGGAGTTCCGCCTTGAATAACTAAAAAGGAGTCCAATGCCCGGAAAGAGTACAGGACAAAGAACAAAGACTCGTGATCTGCAACTGCAAGGTTGGTTTCATTCATCTTCTTTCCCTTAGCCACTAGCCCTGTTCCCAGAACCAGAACTTCACTAGCGAAAAGGACTTCTCTCTGAGCTTATCCTCTGAATCTCTCAACTAGCACTTATCCTTTCCCGTCACTCTCTCTTCTCAAAGTCACCGTCCCGCGAGCTTGCTTGCTTCTCGCTTTGAGATCCGCTTCCGACTTCGCTTAACTTGAACTTTCCAAAGCCAGAAGCGGATCTCAAACTCAAGCTAGAAGCCGAAAGCCCTTAACTGCTCCTGCTCGCTACTTGCCCACTTGCCCTTTTTTACAACTTTGACTAGCGCTTCCCGGCAAAGGAATTCTTTTTTCCCAAAGCCGACTTCCTTTATCGAGCGGCTCTTTCTGTTGACGATAAAAGCGATGAAAAGCTTGACCGAACGACTTTCCTTACGGAACTTGAACTTTCCTTACAGCTGGAACTAGTGGTTTCTCTCTGTTTTGAAACCGCCTTTCCCGAAGAGTGAATCAATCAAGACGCTGCATATAAATAAAGAGGGTTTCATCTACGACGAGACCAAGGACGGAAAGCCGAACCTAAAGATCTTTCATTTCACACTGTCTTCAAGAAGCACCGGAAGTCGAGAACAGAGAAAGAGCCGAAGAGAGAACAGAACAGACTAACCGACAACTGTTAGAGTTTAGTTTACCAAAGCCACCTCACGAGCTAACCGCAAAGAAAGGTTTGTATACGACCGGCCCTAGAGTACCGTAACTGAAACATTATCTGATCTACTTTCATTTTTTTCAACCTTCTCTCTTCCAAATCTTTCCTTCCCTCGAGTACCTGTAACCGCTGACCTAAATCAACTGCTTGCGTAGCCCCTCTCGGAACCGTTTATCTGCCTCGCTTACTGACTATCCCTACCGCAAAGAAGAGTTTTCTTACTGCTTCACTTGGAGTTGGTGTTCTCTCATCAAGCGCCTTACCCGATAGAGCCGCCTAGCTTAAAGAATTTCCTTCTTCCGACTTTCACTACGGTGCCGGCTTCTCTTCCCTGACGAGTGCCCAAGAGAACGAGTCGCCCTCGCAAGAATCCGCCCAAGCTTACCAAGAAAAGAAAGGAACATCAGACTTGTGTTCCTGAAATGAAAGGAACAAAAACCAAAGAATTAGCTGTTTGCAACAAAGGAAGCAGCAAGTGTAGGCGACCGGAGCAAGCAATGCCCTAAACGTAAGTCAAGCCGTTGTTAGCAGGTTGTTTGCTGCGCGCAACGGCTTGACTTAACTAATAGGGCATTGCTTGCGTAGCTTGCTTGCAGGGCTTTGAGAATGAAAGCTATAGATATCAGGCGTACCGCTTTAAGGATTTTCTACGACGCTGGAAAAGAAGGGACGCTTTCGCTTACCAAGAAAAGACTCTTCTTCCTTCACAAAGGAAGTGTGGTCAAACAATCCGCAATCTTTTGCTTCTCGCGAACGGAATTAAGGTTAAAATAAACTGGCAAATTTGGTCTGTAATAGTAGGAGTCCTGTCTGTCCTCTTGAATCAGACTGCTTCATTCTTTTCCCAGGCAAACGGGATATCATCCAGCCTCGAATCTGATGTTCCTTGATCAGTCAACAAAGCAAGCCAGGAGGGAAGGTATGGTAGTGAAGTCGAATGAAGAGAAGCCGTCAGGCGAACATAGGTTCAGTTCCAGTGGGGTACGTATCAAAGTCAGGAAACAAGCAAGGGGAATCGTAATCGTACTGAATCTATAAAGAAGGAAATCGTGTACTGAGCCCTTTCCCGATTCCTGATGCTACCCTTACCTTAGCAGTGATACAATACAGGAAGGGAGAGATCTCATTTCAAAGAAGAGAACCGTAGCTCACGGAGAAGATTAAGG
>NW_027519930.1:0-2500 GCF_043159265.1 Tasmannia lanceolata | reverse complement strand
GGAAAAATATGGTGTGTAGATACGATCGGAATAAAAATAAAACTCAAACCAAGAGATTGGGATTGGATTGCTCGACCCCGTCAAAACATTGAACTAGTAACAAACAAATCTAAAAGAAAATTTGATGATCAATTATGAACATCAAAATGAACAGATTAGATGAAAATACAACGAATTCCCGGATCAATATAGATGGATGCCAAAATTTATGGATCATCCATATTTTTATCAATATTTTTTTTTTTCATTTTTCATTAAGAAGATACTTCTTGTGTCGCAGCGAATCTGGCGAACTCACCATTTGAGTGAAATTGAAATAAAGTAAAGAAATAAAGAAACAAACTTATGAGGCTGGGATAAATGGATCTATTTATCCACGATCAAATTATATTTGATCGATACAACATTGTCAATATGAATTGAATGTTGGTTGAGAAAACAAATTCAATTAAAGAAAATAAGTACTTGTGTTGGATTGACACTACACAGATCAGAAATGAAGTGTGGATGGGGGAATAAATAAGAAAAAAAAAAAAGTAGGAAAAAAATCTCTAGTTTATTCAATAGAGGTACAATAAACAAGATTGACCCCTTGTTTGTTGGTGGAGTCCCAACGAAAACAATCCGATTGATGGTAATCCCATACCATCATTTTCTAGATCCGATTATTTCATCTATTCACTCGAGATTTTTTTTTCTATCTGTCTCATATCAATAAAAAAAGATTTTTTTTCGTTATCGTTATCTGATATGGGATTATAGAGGAGCAATAGTGAATAGGTATGAATAGAGTAAGAAAAATCGGAGTGGTGGAGAAAGAATTACACAAAGCTCGATAAGATACTGGGCACCCCCCTTTTTTGTTTATTTCATTTATTTCATTTCGTTTGATTAATTCGAAGTTCCTTAAAGACCTCTGCCTTCTTTGAAATATCATGAACAGTTCCTGTAGGTTGAGCGCCTTTTTCAAGGAAATATAGAATAGCAGGAACGTTTGAATAAGTTTGATTCTTTATCGGATCGTAAAAACCCACTTTACGAAGATCTCTTCCTTCTCTTTGGGATCGAACATCAATCGCAATGATTCGATAGATGACTCATTGGGATAGATATAGATGAACAATGCCCCCCCTAGAAACGTATAGGAGGTTTTCTCCTCATACGGCTCGAGAAAGAATGATTCGAGTTTGAATTTATGCTATGCATATCATATAGTGACAAATGTATCCATAAAATCATCAATTAGACTATAAGTTGAGTCGTTTTTTTTGTTCTTCCTTCCTTTCCTTTCCTGAAAAAAAAAAAGAAATATCATTCGTACTCATAACTCAAGTTGGGCAATTCTCAAAGAGCTTAAAGGGAAATCCTTGGACATTTGTTGAGCCGTCTCTAACCTCTTTTATTTGTCCCGCCTAGAATCTCTTTTTCTTCCTCATTCTGATCTAGTTCCAGTTGTTGAGACAATTGAAAATGGTGTTTCCTTGTTCCGGTATCCTTTATCTTTGCTTTGAATCATTGGGTTTAGACATTACTTCGGTGATCCTTAATCGTTTCAAAATGGTCGCAACATACCTTTTGTTATTTCTTTCTATTGAAAGAATCATACGAACGATTGATTCCCCTGTAATACACTTTTGATCAAAATAGTTTTACCAATTCCGGCAAATTTTACTTTGTTTTTTTTTATTCGAAACTTGTTGGAATTTGAACCTTTGGATTTCCTATATCGAAGATATACTTACGAAGTTGTTCCAACTTATTGATTGGCACTAACCCTAGATCCTTCCCCTTGATAAATGAATCAATACTTTATACTCGAGCTACATCATGTACTATTTACAACCCCCAATTTTGGGGGGTCCTAGTAGAACAGAACAAACTATGTCGAGCCAAGAGCATCTTCATTGATATATAAAATGGTGGATGCAAGAATCCACAGCCGATCATGTCTTTCAAGTCGCACGTTGCTTTCTACCACATCGTTTCAAACGAAGTTTTTACCATAAACATTCCTCTAATTTTGAACCGGTATGGAATTGATTCAATATGGAATCCGGAATAGTCATTGGCTCAATCGGTACGCTCAATCGGTACACAGCAGTCCCATACTTTTTATATTTATATATATATAAAATTATATATATAAAATAGATATTTATAATCTATATTTTGATTTTTGATATATATTTTGATATCTATATTATAGATATTTTTGATATATATATGGATGGATAGGTATTCATCTAGAGAAGGGCCCCCACAAGCAAAGACAAAGATTCAATCTTACCCCATATTCGACCGTATGAATGAAAACACATTTCTAAAAAAAACGAATAAAACGAATTACTTAACACTTCTTTACATCTACATCTTCAACAGATTGTTCGGGGACAATCAATCATGAAGGATCCAACCTCTTTCTCGAACAACTAAATTAAAGAAAGGTCTTTAATTAGATTCTCAATACTCAATACCGGAACAAAATAAGTCATTAGCCAAA
>NW_027519929.1:12500-28423 GCF_043159265.1 Tasmannia lanceolata | reverse complement strand
AATACCACAAAGAGAAAGTGTACCTAATAAAAAAGTCATTTTGGTAATTGGTACATATTTTCTTAAACCACCCATAAGAACCATGTTCTGACTCTTATCTGGAGAATATCCAACAATGGGTTCCATTGAATGAATAATGGATCCGGTGCCCAAAAACAATAATGCTTTCGAATAGGCATGAGAAATTAAATGGAATAAAGCAGCTCGATAAGAACCCATCCCTGGAGCTAACATAATATAACCCAATTGAGACATTGTTGAATAAGCTAAGCTTCTCTTAATGTCTCTTTGAGCAAGAGCCAAAGTAGCTCCTAATAGTACCGTTATTATACCTATCAAAGAAATGAGATTCATTATGTAAGGTATAACTGTGAAAAGAGGCATAAGTCGAGCGACAAGAAAAATTCCCGCTGCTACCATAGTAGCAGCATGTATAAGAGCCGAAATAGGGGTGGGTCCCTCCATGGCATCAGGTAACCATACATGAAGGGGAAATTGCGCAGATTTAGCAATTGCACCAGCGAATAATAGGGAAGCACACAGAGTAGCAAATAAAGAATTAACTCCATTATTATGCATCAAGTTATTGAAGATTTCGAACAAATCCCGAAATTCGAAACTACCTGTTATCCAATAAAGACCTAAGATTCCTAATAATAAACCAAAATCCCCTACACGATTAGTTACAAATGCTTTTTGACAGGCATTTGCTGCGATTGGTCGTGTGAACCAAAAACCTATTAATAGATACGAACACATTCCCACGAGTTCCCAAAAAATATAAATTTGTATCAAATTGGAACTAGTAACTAATCCCAACATGGAAGTATTGGAAAAACTCATATAAGCAAAAAATCTCAAATATCCTTGATCATGAGACATATACTTGTCACTATAAATAAGAACCATGATTCCGACAGTAGTGATTAGTATTGACATAATAGAAGTAAGTGGGTCGATCAAGTGTCCGAACTCTAAGGAAAAATCATTATTGATGGTCCAAGACCATAGATATTGATAGATGGAACTGCCATCTATTTGTTGAACAGACAGATCGGCCGAAAAAACCATAACTATACTTAGCAATGAAACACTGGGAAAAGCCCACATACGACGAAGATTTTTTGTTGCGGTCGGAACAAGCAGAAGTCCCAATCCTATTGACATAGTAACTGGAAGTGGAACGAAAGGTATGATCCATGCATATTGATATATGGGTTGCATAATCAAATCAAACTTTTTTTTTTTATTCTTATTAATTTTTCCGATTCACCAGCTCTTATCTTTTTTGTAAAGAGCAATAATCAAATAAATAAAAAAATCAAGATATAAAAACTCAAATATTATTTTGAATTCTTCATTATTCTGATTCTTTCCCAGATATTTGAAAAATTCAAATCAAGAAGTTACAATTGTTCAAATAACCAAGTTACTGCTTAAAAATGACTACCTAGTGATTAACTAAGATATTTATTGAGATACAGAATATGAGATTTTCAATCATTCCACTATTACGGTGATTTATATCCATATAGTAATAAGGAAAAAGAATTACACCAAAATAGTACTTGATTCTGATATGAATTATAGGATCCACCAATAACTCGACCTAATAAAATAACACCTAGTTATTTTAGTTAGTTTATTTGGAGTCATTGACTAATTCATTCTGGAACTGATTGATTGGCTTCTAGTCAAATAAAACAAACATATTTTATGGAAAATCCTACGATACTCGTCATTTCGCATAGAGCTGAAATAATAAATTACTAAAATGACCTTTATCAAGTAATGTATCGTTTAAGAGATTAACTACATGATCTCATTTGAATTTAAATTATGGGTACTCCATTCTCGAGTTTGATCAATTAATCGAAAAAATTTTATATTATTGTTTTCTTAAATTAGGTAAGGGTAAAATGTATGGGTTCTTAAGTTTTTTGATTTGATTTATTAAATGTAACATGACGATATATAAATAGACTGAGATATAAATTGGAACCCTTTTTTTTTTTTCATCCCTAGTTATACTATATGTGATGCGCACATATCTGTATTTTTTATGTTATGAAGGAAGTATCCACTATGGAATAGATATAGATAATGGATAGAAAGAACGATTTATTTTGAACAATACAATACATGTCTTTCACATCCAACTATAAAAATGAGAAACCTCTTTCTTTTAAAATGGCAGTTCCAAAGAAACGTACTTCTATGTCAAAAAAGCGTATTCGCAAAAATATTTGGAAGAGAAAGGGATATTGGGCCGCGATAAAAGCTTTATCCTTAGCTAAATCTATTTCTACCGGGCATTCAAAAAGTTTTTTTGTGCAACAAACAAGTAATAAAGCCGCGGAATAATCTGAATGAATCGACATGACTCGATGAATTGGATGATTTAGAAGATGAATAATTTACATTTTACATTAACGAATTTTGGAACTCATCAATATGAGATAGAACTGGATGTTGTGGTATGTAGAATAATAATTCGCCTGTCTAATTGAGTTCTAAAAACGATTGATTTCCGTTTTGTTTTGTTTGAAAAAAAAAAAAAGAAGTCATTAGATAGAAGATAAAGGTTTCACTTTTCATTCCTTATAGTATTCTAGAATGGTATTCTATTAGATTTTTATAATTTGCGAGATGGGGATTGTAACTTTCCCCATCAATTCGCTTTCACAATAACAAAAATCTCATTTTTATGTCGGATCCATGAAATGAGATAAATGAGAAATGAATCATAAAAAAAAAATGAGATAGAAAAAAAAGGACAATTTTTAGTTGTATACCTCGACTGAGGACATAACCCTCTAGTTCCAACTGGTCCAGGGGGACTTATACTCCGTGAAAATGATTGTTAAAACTGACACCATACCACTATACTAAGTTAAGTATTATTGAACGTTCAAATATTTATTTGAACGAGTTTTTTGATTCATCGATTCTAATCTTTCCTAAGATCGATTGGATTGAATCCATCAATCTCGACGATTGAACATAGTATGGGCTATTATTATTTCGATCAAGCCGCCATGGTGAAATCGGTAGACACGCTGCTCTTAGGAAGCAGTGCTAGAGCATCTCGGTTCGAATCCGAGTGGCGGCATCCCCTAAAAGGGGCAAGATAAATCCTATCTTATAAGGAATTCAATTCCTTTCCTTATTTCCATTCCATAATTGAGGAACACACACCCCCCCTTTTTTTTTTTACAAAATAATTTTTTATGATATTTGCGACTTTAGAACATATATTAACTCACATATCTTTTTCGATCATTTCAATTGTTATTACGATTCATTTGATGGATTTATTAGTCCATCAAATCGTAGGAATATGTGATTCATCAGAAAAAGGCATTATAGCTACTTTTTTCTGTATAACAGGATTATTAATAACTCGTTGGATTTATTTGAGACATTTCCCGTTAAGTGATTTATATGAATCATTAATGTTCCTTTCATGGAGTTTCTCCATTATTCATATGGTTCCTAAAGTGGGGAACCATAAAAATAATTTAAGCGCAATAACTGGGCCAAGTGCTATTTTTACCCAAGGCTTTGCCACTTCAGGTCTTTTAACTGAAATGCATCAATCCGCAATATTAGTACCCGCCCTACAATCCCAGTGGTTAATGATGCACGTAAGTATGATGTTATTGAGCTATGCAGCTCTTTTATGTGGAGCGTTATTATCAGTAGCTTTTCTAGTCATCACATTTCGAAAAAACACAGATATTGTTGTTAAAACCAATCATTTATTAATTGGGACATTTTCCTTTGGTGAGATCCAATACTTGAATGAGAAAAGAAGTGTTTTACAAAACACTTCTTTTCCTTCATTTAGAAATTATCACAGGTATCGATTGACTCGGCGATTGGATCATTGGAGTTATCGTGTCATTAGTCTAGGGTTTATCTTTTCAACCATAGGTATTCTTTCGGGAGCAGTATGGGCTAATGAGGCATGGGGGTCTTATTGGAATTGGGACCCCAAGGAAACTTGGGCATTTATTACTTGGACCATATTCGCGATTTATTTACATACTAGAACAAATCAAAGTTTGCAAGGTGTTAATTCGGCAATTGTAGCTTCTATCGGATTTCTTATAATTTGGATATGCTATTTTGGGGTCAATCTATTAGGAATAGGACTACATAGTTATGGTTCATTCACATTAACAGCGAATTGAAGAAGGGACTTGAAGAATACATGGGAACATCAATCTCCAATATATAACGAAAATTAGTGTGAGTTTTTGAGAACCATTTGAATCAAGTAGTAATTCAAATGGTTCTCAAAAACTCCAGATGTATCTGATTACAATTCCAATTCACTTCATTTTTTTTTTTTCAGTGTACAGCGACCGATTTTGTAAATCACAGGATTATTTGACTTTATTTCTTATTTATGAAAACTATTTATGAAAGTAATTAGATAGAATAGCTTCTACCTTCTCAACTGATAGTGAGAGAACGAAATCGGGATAAATACCGATACCTATTACGGGTAGAAAGATACAGATCGAAACAAATAGTTCTCGCGGTCCAGAATCCACAAAGTAGGAGTTTGTAACATTGAATAGTTTGTATCCATAGAACATCTGGCGTAACATAGATAATGAATAAATAGGAGTTAATATCATTCCAATTGCCATTACAAAAGTAATTAGTATTTTTGGCATTAAAAGGTATTTTGGGCTGGTAATTATTCCAAAAAAGACTACCAATTCTGCAACAAAACCACTCATTCCTGGCAGTGCAAGCGAAGCCATCGAGAAGCTACTTAACATGGTAAATATTTTTGGCATTGGGGTAGCTATTCCTCCCATTTCATCGAGATAAACAAGACGTATTCTATCGTAACTCGTTCCTGCCAAGAAAAAGAGTGCAGCACCAATAAATCCATGAGAAATGATTTGTAAAATGGCTCCATTGAGTCCCATATCAGTTATGGAAGCAATTCCGATAATTGTGAAACCCATATGAGATACGGAGGAATAGGCTATTCGCTTTTTTAAATTGCGTTGACCGGGAGAAGTTGAAGCTGCATAGATTATTTGAATCGTTCCGACTATCATCAACCAGGGAGAAAATATAGAATGAGCATGGGGTAATAATTCCATATTGATCCGAACCAATCCATATGCTCCCATTTTTAATAAAATTCCAGCTAGAAGCATACATGTACTGTAATGTGCTTCTCCATGGGTATCTGGTAACCATGTATGTAGGGGTATAATCGGTGATTTGACAGCATAAGCAATAAAGAAGCCAAAATAGAATATTATTTCCAATGCCGCGGGATACGATCGATTAGCTGATGTTTCAAAATTTAATGTTGGTTCATTGGAACCATATAAACCCATACCTGGAACTCCCATTAAGAGAAAAATGGAACCCCCCGCAGTGTACAAAATGAACTTTGTAGCTGAGTACAGACGTTTCTTACCTCCCCACATGGATAAAAGTAGGTAAACAGGAATTAATTCTAACTCCCACATGATGAAAAAAAGTAAAAGGTCTCGAGAAGAAAATGATCCTATTTGACCGCTGTACATTGCTAACATCAGGAAATGGAACAATCGCGAATCTCTAGTAACTGGCCAAGCCGCTAAAGTAGCTAAAGTAGTGATGAATCCCGTCAGTAAAATGGGTCCGATGGAAAGTCCATCGATCCCGAGTCTCCAGTGAAAATACAAAATATTTATCCATTTATAATCCTCCTCCAATTGGATTAATGGATCGTCCAATTGGAAATGATAACAGAATGCATAGGTCGTTAGAAGGAGTTCTAACAAGCAGATGCATATAGTATACCATCTCACCACCTTATTTCCTCTATGAGGGAGAAAGAAAATTGATGAACCCGCGGATATTGGAAAAACAACAATTATTGTTAACCAAGGAAAATAACTCGTGGTAAAGACAAGATAGACTTTGACCATAAAAACCCGCGCTCGAAATAATATATTTTCTCGAGTACGGGTTTTTGTCGGTATAAGAAGAATCAAATGGATTCAAGTAGAGTTTTACGGAACGTATCAATAAGCTAGACCCATGCTGCGAGTTGTCTCATGCCATAAATAAACCCGGACACTCAAGAAATCTGTTGGACAAGCGGATTCACATCTCTTACAACCTACACAGTCTTCTGTTCTTGGAGCAGGAGCAATTTGCTTAGCTTTACATCCGTCCCAAGGTATCATTTCCAATACATCTGTGGGGCAGGCTCGTACACATTGAGTACATCCTATACATGTATCATAAATCTTTACTGAATGTGACATTGTGTCTATCAATTTTTTGAACGTTATCAATTTTCGATCTGGTAAAATCGGTAGTAAATGAATCATATATTGTAGATACCAGATGAATCAGTAGTTTACCAGAATTGATTTTTTTTTAGAATCAATTTACCTCTGGATCTGTTTAGGAAAGAGGACCAAGATACTTTGATTTCTTACGTTTCAGCAAACATGGTCATACGAGTCATATATGCTAATTTTAATTGGTGAATATAATATTATATATATCTGTCTTTTTTTATATCATTATGACTATTTATTCAACAAGTTCGATTGATTGATACGAGTTGATTTTCTGTTACGATGGATCGACGAAACAATAGCTGGCCCAATAGCTGCTTCAGCGGCTGCAATAGCTATAACAAAGATCGAGAAAATGTCTCCTTTTAATTGTCGACTATCAAATAAATCAGAAAACGTTACGAGATTCATATTAACCGCATTCAGTATAAGCTCAAGACACATAAGTGCTCTAACCATATTTCGACTTGTGATCAATCCATAAATACCAATAGAAAATAAATAGGCACTCAAAATAAGTACATGCTCGAGCATCATTGACCAACTCCTCATCAATCTCGATTCATTTCAATATGAACAACAATTTCACTGATTGACTCGAATATAAAACAAGTACGGAACAAAGGAAGGTATTGGTAATGGATCGAACTAAAACAAAACCCTTTTTAATTTAATATATGAACAATAAATATATAAATTGAATTGAAGCAAAATGGATGTAATAACAATACAAGAAGACAGAACAAGGCCTTATTTATTTTTATTTTAAATTTATTTTAATTTTATTTTGGATTTCTAATTCATTTCTAATTCTAAGTATTTATTACTGACGAGCCATAGCAATTGCACCTATCAAGGCAACTAAAAGAATTATAGAAATGAGTTCAAATGGAAGATAAAAATCTGTTGATAAATGAATCCCAATTTGTTGAACATTACTTATCAGGTCCTGCTCTATAATCTGGTTTGATCCTGTAGTCCAAATAATCCCATACCATGACGTATCTGAAATAGTAGTAATTAGTGAAAAAAGAATACTTGTACAAACCAGTGAAGTGACCCCATCTCCAACGGTCCAAAGATAGAAATCATTGTAATATTCTGAACCATTCATGAACATCACAGCAAATATGATTAAGACATTTACAGCTCCCACGTAAATAAGGAGCTGTGCAGCAGCTACAAAATAGGAGTTAGATAGAATATGGAATAAGGATATACAAACAAGAACCAATCCCAATGAAAAGGCAGAAAAAATGGGATTGGTAAGTAATACCACTCCTAGACCCCCTAGTATAAGACCTGATCCCAAAAATACTAAAAGAATATCATGTATTGGCCCAGGTAAATCCATTATGTATAAAATAAGAGATAAAAAAAAGTTGAAATATTTCATGACCTTACTGACCCAGCCAGGAAAAAAGAGGTTACCTTGTTTTTTTCTTGTATATGATACGTTTCTAATTGAATCGTAATGGGGTCTGGATTGAGGTAGATACAGTTATTGGACTAATTCCACTTCTGTATCCGAAAGAGTAGTTCGGAGTTTGATATTCCGAAATCATCATGACTATATTCATATATTCTAAATCCAAATCAAGCCGCGATTCTCACCAATCAATAGTTATGATTTGTAGTTACTGACCAACCAAAATGAAAGAAGCTTCACTCCTTTAGATCAAAAATGAATCTTAGTCATTGGTAATCGTTATTGAATCAAGGGGTTTATCTGTGGTTATTTTAATTTGAGTCGAATTCATAATTGTTCGAATTGTGTAATCCCCAATTACTGACATTGGTAACCGACCCAAAGCAATTTGATTATAATTCAATTCGTGACGATCATAAGTGGAAAGTTCATATTCTTCAGTCATTGATAGACAGTTTGTTGGACAATACTCGACGCAGTTACCACAAAATATACAGATTCCAAAATCAATACTATAATTAAGCAACCGTTTCTTTCTAATATCTGTTTCCAATCTCCAATCAACAACGGGTAGATCTATGGGACATACACGAACACATACTTCACAAGCAATGCATTTATCAAATTCAAAGTGGATTCGACCACGGAAACGCTCTGATGTGATCGATTTTTCATAAGGATATTGAATAGTTATAGGTAAACGATTCGCGTGGGATAAGGTAATCATGAAACTTTGACCAATGTACCTTGCAGCTCGTACTGTTTGTTGACCATAATTCATGAACCCAGTCATCATAGGGAACATATCGTGGCTATCCATGAATAATTTGATATTTCTTTCTCTTGCTTAAGGGAGGTTATGAATCTAGAGTATCATATACTGTTACAGTGAAAGGAGTTGGGAAGAAGTTGTCAATAATAGATTACCCAGAGAAATGGGTAAAAGAAATTTCCATCCAAGATTTAATAGTTGGTCCATTCTCATCCTAGGTAAAGTCCATCTTGTTGTGATAGGAATGAACAGGAACAAATAAGCTTTAGCTAATGTAATAAGGATACCAATCGTTGTTCCAAATACTCCCCCCGTTTTATTTATTCCGAAAAGTTCAGGAATGAATATGTACGGAATAGAGAGATTCCACCCGCCCAAGTAAAGAACTGTTACAAATAATGAAGAAACTAGTAGATTTAGGTAAGAAGCAACGTAAAATAAACCAAATTTGATACCTGAATATTCGGTTTGATAACCCGCTACTAATTCTTCTTCTGCTTCTGGTAAATCAAAAGGTAATCTCTCACATTCTGCTAGGGAAGAAATTATAAAAACTATAAACCCTATGGGTTGACGCCACAGATTCCATCCCCAAAACCCATATTTTGACTGTGCCTCAACTATATCAATTGTACTTGAACTGTTAGATAATCATAGTCGATGATAACATCACTGTTCCCATCGCTATTTCAGAACCGTACATGAGACCTCAGCTTCATACGGCTCCTCGATGGCCACAAATAAATCTAAGGACTGATTCAGTATTACCTCGGCATTTTTTGAGAGTGAATAGAGTAAAGATGCATCAGGGAGTCCCTAATTAGACCAATGGAATTCTGTCTGCTATAATAACAAATTCAAAGTGCTTCCGAATTGCTCTCATAATTTATTTTATAATTAATATTACAATTTATCTTTGTTCAGTAATAGCTTAATCTTTCAATAAAATACTCGTTGTATCAATAGATATTTCTACCCATATCTTTCGATTACGAAAAAGAATTAGACACTCTACATTAGTTCATTTCATGAATCATGATAAGAAGCCTATCTGTATTAATACGGATGGGATGGAGGAAAGAAAGAATAAAGAAAGATCTATTACTATTTATTTTTCCTATTGCATTCCATTTCTTTCGTTCCTGTTCTTCTTTCGCAGAAGAGGGGATTCTCAAAAAAAAAATAAAGGATTACTTCGTTCCCGATAGTCATTTCTTTAATCAGTGGATAGGAGCATACTCTGGATCGGAATCATGGGGAAGTACTGCTTGATCATTTCTACCAACTTAAAGCCCTCATTATGATTCCTTTTATGCAAAAATATCCCTTTGGTTTTTGATACCTTACATTATTTCCATGACGAATCCTTTGTGTACCTTGGTGTTCCTAACCGTCCACTCATTTTTGATTGATTCCCGATATGATAATGCATACAATAACAATTGTAGAAACTCCATACAGTTGATCTTTTGCACCCGCTTCAAGTCATGATGACTAATCAACCAATCTTGGGGTAAACAGTTTCCACCGCTTATCTTTACTTACACTTTCCTCTCGTACATAGGGAATGAGAATCAATCTTCTTACTGCGAATTCATAAGCTGTTTTGTTTCACTCATATAACCATCTCGTTTAGTTCATCAACCTAAATGGTGAATAAAAAAATCAAGATATCTATTCAATACATTCAACCTCTTTCCTAGAAATAAAGGAAAGAAATAAAAGTTAATGTTGCAACGAATCACACGTAGAGATATTGATAACACACATGGAGTTAATGGTATTTCATAACTAATAGATTGAGCAGCAGCTCGTAGACCACCTGAAATATTTATTATTCGATCCATATCCTGACATAAGAAGTCCAATAGGAGCAATACTGGAAATGGCGATCCACAAAAAAACACCTATACCGAGATCGGCTAGAACAAGGCGATAGCCAAAAGGAATTACTGAATAACTTAGTAGAATTGATATGACCGCTATGGATGGCCCGATACTGAATAAACGAATATCTCCTCTAGATGGGAGAAGATCCTCTTTGAAAAGCAGTTTTGTCCCATCCGCTAGAGCTTGAAGAATTCCCAAGGGACCAGCATATTCAGGCCCAATACGTTGTTGTATCCCTGCGGATATTTCTCTTTCTAACCACACAATCACGAGTACCCCTATTGTGATCCCCGATACGGGAGTAAAAATAGGGACAAGCGTCCCTATAAGGCCATAGCCTTCTTTTAAAGATTCCGATCTGGAAAAAGAATTGATAGCTTGTACTTCTGTCGTATCAATTATCATTTCAACGATCAACTTCTCCCATAATGATATCTATACTACCTAGTATCGTCATGATATCAGCCAATTTCATTCTTTTAACTAGCTGAGGAATAATTTGCAAATTTATGAAACCCGGTGGACGAATTTTCCATCTCCAGGGAAAAACACTATTATCTCCTATCAGAAAAATTCCTAATTCTCCTTTTGGGGCTTCTACTCTCACATAAAGTTCTTGTTTTAACAATTCAAAGGTGGGAGAAGGTTTTTTACTAATGAATCGGTATTCAAAATCGTTCCATTCAGAATCCTTTGCTCTATCAAAGCGTCGTACTTCTAAATTCTCATAGGGTCCCCCCGGAATTCCTTCCAGAGCCTGTTGAAGAATTTTTATAGATTCCGTCATTTCACTGATTCGTACTAAATAACGAGCTAATGAGTCTCCTTCTTTTTGCCATTGGACTTCCCAATCGAATTCATCGTAACACTCATAATGATCAACTTTACGAAGATCCCATTGGATTCCGGAAGCTCGTAGCATTGGTCCCGATAAACCCCAATTTATTGCTTCCTCTCCACCAATAATGCCCACTCCTTCAACTCGTTCCAAAAAAATAGGATTCCGCGTAATAAGCTTTTGATATTCAACAACTCCTGTTAAAGAATAATCGCAGAAATCCAAACATTTATCTATCCATCCGTGAGGTAGATCAGCAGCTACTCCTCCGATACGGAAATAATTATGCATCATTCGCATACCTGTGGCAGCTTCGAATAGATCATATAGCAATTCTCTCTCTCGGAAAATATAGAAGAAAGGAGTCTGTGCACCGATATCTGCCATAAAAGGCCCAAGCCATAACAAATGAGAAGCTATACGACTTAGCTCCAGCATAATAACTCTGATATAACTGGCTCTTTTAGGTACTTGAATATTTCCCAATTGTTCGGGGGCATTTACCGTTATTGCCTCTGTGAACATAGTAGCTAAATAATCCCAACGTGTTACATACGGCAGATATTGTATAATTGTTCGGTTTTCCGCAATTTTTTCCATTCCTCTGTGTAAATAACCCAATATAGGTTCACAGTCAATAACATCTTCACCATCTAGAGTAACAATGAGTCGAAGAACACCATGCATTGATGGGTGGTGAGGGCCCATATTGACTATCATGAGGTCTTTTTTTGTAGCCGGTACAGTCATATGCTTTCTTCCCCGATTCATTATTCCATGAATTGTTGAAAACGAAACAAAGTTCATCAAAATTCAAGATCTAATAAACCAAAAAATTCAAATGAATCCTCAAATTAACGATTTTTTGGCTCCCGAATATCCAACTGACCAATTAATTCCTTATAACGTACTCTATTTTTTTTTGACAAATAAGCCAGCAGCCGTTGACGTTTTCCCAGAATTTTTCGCAGACCTCTCTGAGATAAATAGTCTTTTCTGTGAAATTCAAAATGTGCAGTAAGTCTCCGTATCTTATTGGTGAAATTGAATACTTGAAATTCAACAGACCCTTTGTTTTTTTCTTTTTCTTCTTGCGGAATAACCGAGATAAATAAATTTTTTACCATAAAAAAGAATAATTCTTCTCTCTTTTTTTTTTTCTTTCGTTCCCACAAATATGGATTTTACCGATCAGGAATAATAATAAAATGATAATGCCAGTCATTTCGATCTGGTACACACAATAATCTGGATTTATTCATATAATAACTTTTTCTATTTAAATTGAATTAATAAATCCAATTTAATTTGTAATTTGATTCGGATACAATACATAGAAAGGGATGGTACATTTCTGGACCCACGAAAGAGAATGATTTGGGTTTAAGAAGATTCTGTTGATTCATTCCTAGGTCCAATTGATACGTCATTGAATCAGTATCATGTGTCAGAATGTAATGTAACACAACGTGTGTGTACACCTGTCTGTCTTCATATATCGGCTATGATACATGATGTATATAAAATGTACCATTAACTAATTCTGAATCGTGGATACATATATATTCTTGACATACTGAAACGACTGCCATTATTCGTATCAAACCAATAGCGATTCATACAAGCTAAATCTTCTAATCGATAATTGGGCCAAAGAAATAATTTGAATTGAATGAATTTATTTGTATCTGTATCAAGACACTTGTCCTCATCCAAAAATTGCCCAGAGTTCTTTACGTTATTCTCATTGAAAAATACTGGATTTATATCCACAATATTCTCATTACTGAAATTGAAACACATTAAAATTCTCAATTTTCTACGACGTCTAGGAGATAGAATATTTTCAGGAACAAGAAAATCATAATGATTTTCATCTCCATTCATAAGCATCTTTCCATGTTGTGCAATAGATCCATTGAAAGAATTCTCATCAACATATTTTTTTTCTCGACGTTCTCGATTAGTTTGGTGTTTACTCTTATGGACCAATGAAATGCCTATGGTTTGATACATAATAAATTGTCCATCCCGTTTTATAGACAGGCGGGCTGGTTCAATAATAAATATTCCCCTTTTTATCAATTCCGTAAGAGTGAGATCCTTCTGAATCAACATTACGTCCAGGCGCATTTCTCCTCTTTGAATAGAGGATATAGCAATTTCCCTTGGATTTATCAGTCTAAGCAGGAGGCAATATACCTTGATATTATTGATCATTCTTTGATTCAAAGAATCGTCCCATCTCAATTGAAAAAGCAAATATCTTTTTAGGAAGAACTCTAGTTCTGCTTCTCTGTTGCTCTTGTATTTTCTTTTCTTTCTCCTTTTTTTAATGTCTGATTCCGCGTAATCCTTTTCAACATATTTTTTTTTTTTTTGTGCATCTGATTCAAGATTCTCTTGGTTTCGTGCATCTGATCTAATATCCCCTTGGCCCGGCTGTTCTTCTTCTTTTTCTTTATTTCGGTTCTCTAATTCAAGATATTCTTTTTGATTAGATGATATACGAAGATCTTTTTTTTGATTTTCACTAATGTTTTTATTTTCACTAATGTTTTTATTTCCATGAAAATTTAAAAGAAGTAATTTGATTGGTATGATCCATGGTTTCATTTTATATGTATCATAAAGTCGCACAAATTCTGGGAAGAACCAAGATTCCAGATTCGATATGGGACGATATCGCATTTCTTCATTCATTCCCATCCAATCAAAAAAGTTTTTTTTTTGATTGGGTGGGTTGATTTCTTGATGAATCGTGAAATAAAAAAGATCTTTTTTATCAATTATTTCATAATCATTAATCCCATTCTTAGTATTTTTATTAATATTGGTCCCAGTATCCATATCGGTCCAGGTATCAATATCGATATTTTTTCTAAGACAAAAATGCAGAATTCTCCACTCAAAATATTTTCTATCCGGATTTTTACCCGTATCCATAATAGACTCTTCTTCTAGATAATCACTAATAGCTATATCCCCCAGTACATAACATGATTCGGGTTTAGGTGTGTTGTCATTATAGGGAATCTCTCGGCCCCCATTTACTTTTAACGGGGATACATAAATATATGAGCTCTTCCTATCCTCATAATTAATATATTTACACGATAAAAGATCATATCTGTAGTGTTTTTTAAATTTTTCTTTTTGACTCGGCAATGAATTCACCGCGCAATCATTTTCTTTCTCGTAATAAATGAATTGGTCTTTTTCTTTTTCATATGAATCCCATTTTTTGGAATCTTTATTTTCAATCGTACGACGATGATTGACTCTAGTTCGCCATTTTTTCGATACTAATCTAGACCATCTATTCTGAGATAAATTGTATTGATAATGACGCTTTAACCAGTTTTTCCATTCATTCATTCTGGAATTCGAAAATTTCTTATGTCTTGGTTTGAAATCAAAAATTCCTCGTGTACCCAAATAGTCCTTTATTCTATGCTTAATAAAAGGAGATGCGCCATGATATTGAAGTACAGATATCAAGTGATACTTGTTAATAACTTCTTGGTTTTGTGATAATTTGTAAAATACATATGCTTGGGACAAGAAAGATAAGTTACAATAAATCTGTGAATTATTATTTCGAATATTCGAAATAGAAAGTGACTTTTGGATAGTCAAAATAAACTGAGTTGTATTTTGATTTGTTTCATCAATTCCTTCTTTATTTGTTTCATTATTGTAAATATATTTATCGATAAGATTTTTTGTTGATTCAAGGAAAAGTTGTGTATTAATCCTGGGAATGTTAATGGCACATAGAAAGATATCTATGTATATTCTTTCAATGAAATATTTTATAAAATATTGCGATTTACGTATTAATCGGGCACTTCTTTTTTTTGATCTCTGCCAAATATGTTTCTGTGATTCCGATCTTTCATCATCAAAACTTGTCTTGTTAGGACTAATATTTATATCTGTATCTGTAGTTAGAAATATTTTTTTCTTGTCTTTTTTTATTTTTTCTATTTGATTTTTGATTTTGGTTGTACTATCAGTCAGATCTTTCATTTTTTTTTCTGTCAGTGAATAATTTGTCCAATCCATGGATCTAATTTGAATAGTCGAGTCGTGAGTAATCTTATTACTGATTATGAAATCTTTTCCAGTTTCACTCGGTTGATAGCCTTTCCTCAACCCAAATAATAAAATTGAGTTCACTTTTGTAAGCTCTTTCATTATTCTTTTTATAAATAGAACTATTTTGATAACCCATCTTATTTTTTCTTTTGAGACCTTTAGACAACATTTTGTTCTTTCTTTTAAAATTCTGAAAACTCGAAAATATTTTTTTTGAACTTTTCTCGTTTTTTTTTCGAGTTCTTTAAAAATGGGTTCAAAAAAAGAAGGTTCTTTTCGTGGAGAACCAAAAGGTAATTCAGTTTCCATTCCCCAGACCGTTAAAAAACAAAAATTTTCTATTTTTCCTTTGTTTTTCATTGGATCTCTATGATGAAATTGTAGTTTAGATCCCCGCCAAGGTTTCAGACAGAAAGGAAATAAGATCTTTATCTGAATCCCATCTGTTAACCAGTTTTTCGGAAATTCTGTTTCTGATAATTGAACACCATTATAGGTGCATTTAACATGCATTTCTTTATTCCACTCCTTCAAATCCTCGTACCACTCGGGAAATTGAAA
>NW_027519928.1:0-7500 GCF_043159265.1 Tasmannia lanceolata | reverse complement strand
ACAGGTTGTTCCAGCTCGATACCGTCAAGAATTCTTGACTATTGCATGGGAACAGATTCATCTTCGAAGCATTTTTCCTTTCCAATATTTTTCTATTGGAGCTTCCCTCATTCCTTTTATCGAGCATAATGACGCGAATCGAGCTTTAATGAGTTCGAATATGCAGCGTCAAGCAGTTCCGCTTTCTCGGTCCGAGAAGTGCATTGTTGGAACTGGGTTGGAACGCCAAGCGGCTCTAGATTCGGGGGTTTCAGCTATAGCCGAACAAGATGGAAAGATCATTTATACTGATACTGACAAGATCGTTTTATCAGGTAATGGAGACACTACCATAAGCATTCCATTGGTTATGTATCAACGTTCCAACAAAAATACCTGTATGCATCAAAAACCTCAGGTTCCGCGGGGTAAATGCATTAAAAAGGGACAAATTTTAGCGGACGGTGCGGCTACAGTTGGTGGTGAACTCGCTTTGGGAAAAAACGTATTAGTGTCTTATATGCCATGGGAAGGCTACAATTTTGAAGACGCGGTACTCATTAGTGAACGTCTGGTATATGGAGATATTTATACTTCTTTTCACATCCGGAAATATGAAATTCAGACTCATGTGACAAGTCAAGGCCCTGAAAGAATCACTAATGAAATACCGCATTTAGAAGCCCATTTACTCCGCAATTTAGACAGAAATGGAATTGTGATGTTGGGATCTTGGATAGAAACAGGTGATATTTTAGTAGGTAAATTAACGCCTCAGACAGCAAAAGAATCATCGTATGCCCCGGAAGATAGATTATTACGAGCCATACTTGGAATTCAGGTATCCACTGCAAAGGAAACTTGTCTAAAATTACCTATAGGCGGAAAGGGTCGAGTTATTGATGTGAGATGGATCCAGAAAGGGGGGGGTTCCAGTTATAATCCAGAAATGATTCGTGTATATATTTCACAGAAGCGTGAAATCAAAGTAGGTGATAAAGTAGCTGGAAGACATGGGAATAAAGGTATCATTTCAAAAATTTTGCCTAGACAAGATATGCCTTATTTGCAAGATGGAACACCGGTGGATATGGTCTTCAACCCATTAGGAGTACCTTCGCGAATGAATGTGGGACAGATATTTGAATGCTCGCTCGGGTTAGCGGGGGACCTGCTGGACAGACATTATAGAATAGCACCCTTCGATGAGAGATATGAGCAAGAGGCTTCGAGAAAACTAGTGTTTCCTGAATTATATGAAGCCAGTAAGCAAACAGCAAATCCGTGGGTATTTGAACCCGAGTATCCGGGAAAAAGCAGAATATTTGATGGAAGAACAGGAGATCCTTTTGAACAACCTGTTATAATAGGAAAGTCCTATATCCTGAAATTAATTCATCAAGTTGATGATAAAATCCACGGACGCTCCAGTGGACATTATGCACTTGTTACACAACAACCCCTTAGAGGAAGGGCCAGGCAAGGGGGACAACGAGTAGGAGAAATGGAAGTTTGGGCTCTAGAGGGATTTGGTGTTGCTCATATTTCACAAGAGATGCTTACTTATAAATCTGATCATATTAGAGCTCGTCAGGAAGTACTTGGTACTACGATCATTGGAGGAACAATACCTAACCCCGAGGATGCTCCAGAATCTTTTCGATTACTCGTTCGAGAACTACGATCTTTGGCTCTGGAACTGAATCATTTCCTTGTATCTGAGAAGAACTTCCAGATTCATAGGAAGGAAGCTTGATCGGAATGAATCAGAATTTATATTCTATAATATGATCGACAGGTATAAACATCAACAACTTCGAATTGGATCAGTTTCTCCTCAACAAATAAGTGCTTGGGCTAACAAAATACTACCTAATGGAGAGATAGTTGGAGAGGTGACAAAACCCTATACTTTTCATTACAAAACCAATAAACCGGAAAAAGATGGATTGTTTTGTGAAAGAATTTCTGGACCTATAAAAAGTGGAATTTGTGCTTGTGGAAATTATCGAGTGATCGGAGATGAAAAAGAAGACCCGAAATTTTGTGAACAATGCGGAGTCGAATTTGTTGATTCTCGGATACGAAGATATCAAATGGGATACATCAAACTGGCATGTCCAGTGACTCATGTGTGGTATTTTAAACGTCTTCCTAGTTATATCGCGAATCTTTTAGATAAACCCCTTAAGGAATTAGAAAGCCTAGTATACTGCGATGTGTGATTTGATCGAAATTATGAGTTTACAGATTCGGAATGAGAAACTGTCATCCCATTTAATCCGATTGGGATGCCCCTGGCTCTGACATGTCTCCTGGGAGAGGAAGAAGAAGAACATGAAGCTCAGAATTATGGGTGTATTCAATACTTCCAAATAAAGGGGGAATTGATCCATGGTCGATTCCGTAACATATAAATAGGAATTGCTAGCTGTACCTCGTGAAAAAAAAAAAAGAATTCTTTCTTGGAATTAGCCACTCCATTTCTTTTAGAAATAAATTCTGTTTTCTGTTCAAGTAAACAAATATGACATGGTTACAGGAATCTATCCATCGCATATATGCTTCAAGGGACATCATAGCATAACCGTCGAGGTGAAGTAGGGACCTAAAAGATCGAATGGAACGATACATAGACAAGTAAATCCCTTATGAGTTCCAAGGTATTCCTTTAAGGGGATTCATCATTCGAGGGGACGTAGGCTACTCAACAATTTCACATTTTATTTATGTCGTAATTGAATAATGAATAAGTAATTCCGAAAATAAAATATAAAGTAAAAATGAATCAATGAAATATAGGTTGGTTCTCACTGGGAACTTGAGTAAGGAGTAGATTTTTATGGGGGTTTCTAGAACAAAATTTGAAAGTGAGACCCCCTTTATTTATTATTTATTTGGTGTAACTACTTGAGCCGGATGAGAGGAAACCTTCATGTCCGGTTTTTAAGGGGGGGATCCTATAGGAACCTATCCCAATTTTTCTTTTGCTAGGCCCATAGTTAAAAAACCGACTTTCTTACGATTACGAGGTTCATTCGAATATGAAATACAATCCCGGAAATATAGCATCCCACTTTTTTTTACTACCCAAGGCTTCGATACATTTCGAAATCGAGAAATCTCTACTGGAGCAAGTGCTATCAGAGAACAATTAGCCGATCCAGATTTGCGAATTATTACAGATCATTCATTGGTGGAATGGAAGGAATTAGGGGAAGAAAGGTACACTGGGAATGAATGGGAAGATAGAAAAGTTGGAAGAAGAAAGGATTTTTTGGTTAGACGCATGGAATTAGCTAAGCATTTTGTTCGAACAAATGTAGAACCAGAACGGATGGTTTTGTGCCTATTACCAGTTCTTCCTCCGGAGTTGAGACCAATCATTCAGATAGATGGGGGTAAACCAATGAGTTCGGATATTAATGAACTCTATCGAAGAGTTATCTATCGGAACAATACTCTTACCGATCCATTAACAACAAGTAGATCTACGCCAGGGGAATCAGTAATGTGTCAGGAGAAATTGGTACAAGAAGCCGTAGATACACTTCTTGATAATGGGATCCGCGGGCAACCAATGAGGGATGGTCATAATAAAGTTTACAAGTCGTTTTCAGATGTAATTGAAGGCAAAGAGGGAAGATTTCGTGAGACTCTACTTGGTAAACGGGTCGATTATTCGGGGCGTTCCGTCATTGTCGTGGGCCCTTCGCTTTCATTACATCGATGTGGATTACCTCGAGAAATAGCAATAGAACTTTTCCAGACATTTGTAATTCGTGGTCTAATCAGACAACATATTGCTTCCAACATAGGGATTGCAAAAAGTAAAATTCGGGAAAAAGAACCAATTGTATGGGAAATACTTCAAGAAGTTATGCAAGGGCACCCCATATTGCTGAATAGAGCACCCACCCTGCATAGATTAGGCATACAGGCGTTCCAACCTATTTTAGCGGAGGAACGTGCTATTTGTTTACATCCATTAGTTCGTAAGGGATTCAATGCAGACTTTGATGGGGATCAAATGGCTGTTCATGTACCTTTATCTTTGGAAGCTCAAGCAGAGGCTCGTTTACTTATGTTTTCTCATATGAATCTCTTGTCTCCAGCTATTGGGGATCCCATTTCCATACCAACCCAAGATATGCTTATTGGACTCTATGTATTAACCATCGGAAATCGTCGAGGTATTTGTGCAAATAGGTATAATCCATGGAATCACAGAAACTATCAAAATGAAACAGTTTACGAGTATAATAATAACTATAAGTATACGAAAGAAAAAGAACCCTATTTTTGTAGTTCCTATGATGCACTTGGAGCTTACCGGCAGAAACGAATCAATTTAGATAGTCCTTTGTGGCTCCGGTGGCGACTAGATCAACGTTTCATTGCCCCAAGAGAAGTGCCCATCGAAGTTCAATATGAATCTTTGGGTACCTATCATGAGATTTATGGGCACTATCTACTAGTAAGAAGTGTCAAAAAAGAAATCCTTTGTATATACATTCGAACCACCATTGGTCATATTTCTTTTTATCGAGAAATAGAAGAAGCCATACAGGGGTTTTGCCGAGCCTACTCATAAGGTACCTAAGCTAAGTAATTATGTGATACGATACCTTGTGAATTCGGGTCTCTACGGTTCAACCGGTATCCTAATTCCTGAATTGATACGTGAATCAAGATAGAGGAAAGGAAGTCTTCGAATCACTGACTCAAACCTATTGTCGAATCCTACTCAACAGAATATGGAGGTACTTATGGCGGAACGGGCCGATCTGGTCTTTCACAATAAAGTGATAGATGGAACTGCCATGAAACGACTTATTAGTCGATTAATAGATCACTTCGGAATGGCATATACATCACACATACTGGATCAAGTAAAGACTATGGGTTTCCAGCAAGCCACTGCTACATCCATTTCATTAGGAATTGATGATCTTTTAACAATACCTTCTAAGGGATGGCTAGTCCAAGATGCTGAACAACAAAGTTTGATTTTGGAAAAGCACCATCATTATGGGAATGTACACGCGGTAGAAAAATTACGTCAATCCATTGAGATATGGTATGCTACAAGTGAATATTTGAGACAAGAAATGCATCCTAATTTTAGGATGACGGATCCTTCTAATCCAGTCCATATAATGTCCTTTTCGGGAGCTCGGGGAAATGCATCTCAGGTACACCAATTAGTCGGTATGAGAGGATTAATGTCGGATCCCCAAGGACAAATGATTGATTTACCCATTCAAAGCAATTTACGCGAAGGACTTTCTTTAACGGAATATCTCATTTCTTGCTACGGAGCTCGCAAAGGAGTTGTGGATACTGCTGTACGAACATCAGATGCTGGATACCTCACGCGTCGACTTGTTGAAGTAGTTCAACACATTGTTGTACGTAGAACAGATTGTGGCACTATCCGAGGTATTTCCGTGAGTCCTCGAAATGGGATGACGGAAAAAATGTTGATCCAAACACTAATTGGTCGTGTATTAGCAGACGATATATATATGGGTCTACGATGCATTGCCGCTCGAAATCAAGATATTGGGGTTGGGCTTGTCAATCGATTCATAACCTTTCGAGCACAATCAATATATATTCGAACCCCCTTTATTTGCAGGAGTACATCTTGGATCTGTCGATTATGTTATGGTCGGAGTCCCACTCATGGTGACCTGGTCGAATTGGGAGAAGCAGTAGGTATCATTGCGGGTCAATCAA
Organism: Tasmannia lanceolata; assembly: GCF_043159265.1. NCBI lineage: Eukaryota > Viridiplantae > Streptophyta > Magnoliopsida > Canellales > Winteraceae > Tasmannia > Tasmannia lanceolata. Next base: position 1,779 of record NW_027519928.1, on the reverse strand, counting down.
TTGGGGAACCAGGGACTCAACTAACATTAAGAACTTTTCATACCGGTGGAGTATTCACAGGTGGTACTGCAGAACATGTACGAGCCCCCTCTAATGGAAAAATAAAATTCAATGAGGATTTGGTTCATCCCACACGTACACGTCATGGGCATCCTGCTTTTCTATGTTATATAGACCTGTATGTCACTATTGAGAGTCAGGATATTCTACATAATGTGAATATTCCACCAAAAAGTTTTCTTTTAGTTCAAAATGATCAATATGTAGAATCAGAACAAGTGATTGCCGAGATTCGCGCTGGAACATCCACTTTCAATTTTAAAGAGAGAGTTCGAAAACATATTTATTCTGACTCAGAGGGAGAAATGCACTGGAGTACCGATGTGTACCATGCACCTGAATATACATATGGTAATGTTCATCTCTTACCTAAAACAAGTCATTTATGGATATTATCGGGGGGTCCGTGCAGATCTAGTATAGTGCCTTTTTCGCTCCACAAGGATCAAGATCAAATGAACATTCATTCTCTTTCTGTCGAACAGAGAGAGAGTTCTGACCTCTCAGTGACTAATGATCGAGTGAGACACAAATTGTTTAGTTCAGATCCTTCCGGTAAAAAAGAGGGAAAGATTCTTGATTATTCAGGACCTGCTCGAATCATATCCAATGGTCGTTGGAATTTCATATATCCTGCCATTCTCCACGAGAATTCTGATTTATTGGCGAAAAGGCGAAGAAATAGATTCATCATCCCATTCCAATATGATCAAGAACGAGAGAAAGAACTAATGCCTCGTTCTGGTATCTCGATTGAAATACCCATAAATGGTATTTTACGTAGAAATAGTATTCTTGCTTATTTCGACGATCCCCGATACAGAAGAAGCAGTTCAGGAATTACTAAGTATGGGACTGTAGAAGTGGATTCAATCGTCAAAAAAGAGGATTTGATTGAGTATCGAGGAGCAAAGGAATTTAGTCCGAAATACCAAATGAAAGTAGATCGCTTTTTTTTCATTCCCGAAGAAGTGCATATCTTACCTGGCTCTTCGTCCATAATGGTACAGAACAATAGTATCATTGGAGTCGATACACGAATCACTTTAAATACAAGAAGCCGCGTAGGTGGATTAGTCCGAGTGGAGAGAAAAAAAAAAAGGATTGAACTGAAAATCTTTTCTGGAGATATCCATTTTCCTGGAGAGACAGATAAGATCTCCCGGCACAGCGGCATCTTGATACCACCAGGAACGGGAAAAAAAAATTCTAAGGAATCAAAAAAATTACAAAATTGGATCTATGTCCAACGGATCACACCTACCAAGAAAAAGTATTTTGTTTCGGTTCGATCCGTAGTCACATATGAAATAGCTGATGGTATCAATTTAGCAACGCTTTTTCCCCAGGATCTGTTGCAAGAAAGGGATAATGTGAAATTCCGAGTTGAAAATTATATCCTTTATAGAAATGGCAAACCAATTCGAGGAATTTATTACACAAGTATTCAATTAGTTCGTACTTGTTTAGTATTGAATTGGGACCAAGACCGAAATGGTTCTATAGAAAAGGTTCAGGCTTCCATTGTTGAAGTGAGGGCAAATGATCTGATTCGAGATTTCATAAGAATTGACTTAGTGAAGTCCCCTATTTCGTATATCGGAAAAAGGAATGATATGGCGGGTTCGGGATTGATCCCAGATAATGGATCAGATCACACCAATATCAATCCTTTTTATTCCAAGGCGAGGAGGATTCAATCACTTACCCAACATCAAG
>NW_027519927.1:0-20725 GCF_043159265.1 Tasmannia lanceolata | reverse complement strand
AGGGTGGCGATTGGCGAATAGAGATCTTTAGGGGGCGATTTTATCAGCTCCCTCTAAACATTGTTAAGAATAGCTTGATCGGCTGATTTTAGGCCCTTGATCCAACAAGAAGCCTCGTTTTATCAGACCCATCTAAATTTTCATACCTTATTTACTTTTTTAATTTTTATATTGACCACTCCTCTTTATTTTGAACTTCTCTCATCGACTGTTGAGAGCCTGTGGGAATTTTGAGGCCGAGGAAAAACGAACTTTAGATAGATAAAGAGGGTTGCGTAGATATGTGTACGAGTAAATCTACTCCCCAAATTGATAAATCGACTCCCCATGTGTCTTTCTCTATCCTCTAGGTTAGAGAGAGAAAGAGGAGAGATAGACACATGGGGAGTTGATTTATCCATTTGGGGAGTCGATTTATCACTGCCCAATTGAATACTTTTGTTACATAGCCTTCTGATAGCTAAGCCCATATCCAACATTCAACCTAAGGTTATTACATAGATCAGTGTCTATTTGATACACAGTGATAAGGCCCACTCTGTATACATGATCTCCACCGTTCATTTGGATTTAATGGAATCCTCTCTCTCTCTCTCTCTCTCTCTCTCTCTCTCACACACACACACACCCACACACACTCTCTCTCTCTGTGGGTGTTTAGGGTTCTGTGGGTGTTTTTAGGGGTTTGATATGTACATGTTGTTGAGAGAAATAGCATAAGAATGTTCTAAGATTAATGGGGATGGGAGCTTCTTCTGCTGCTGCTTTTTCCTCTTCCACAAAAGCTGCAAGTAGAAGTTTTGGTGGTCAGATTTATCACAAGGGTACGCTGTCTCCACGCTTGCCTGCTCTTTCTACACTATCTCATTCTTAGATTATACACCATGATAAATCAAATTTGGATATCTGGAGCCAAACCCAGTTTGAAAATTTCGTGAAGAAGCAGTGTAAATCAAGGTCTGGTATTACTTTGAAGCATGCATTGGGTTTCTTTGATCGTTTGGTTTCCATGAAACCCTTCCCATCGATTTTGACTTTTAATCACCTGTTGGGGGCTCTTGCCAGAATGAAACATTATTCCACTGTGGTTTGTCTGTGTAGAAAGATGAATTCGGTAGGAATGGATCCCAATATATGTACATTGAACATTTTGGTTAATTCTTATTGCTGTTTGAATAGAATAGACTTGGGTTTCGCTACTCTCGGTGGTGTCCTGAAATGTGGTCATGAACCGGATGCTGTCACATTCAGCACTCTTGTGGGTGGGCTTTGCAAGATGGGAGATACTAGTTCGGCAATTGGGTTTCTCAGAGAAATGGAGAAGGGAAGATGTAGGCCTGATACATTCGTGTATAACACAATCATTGCTGCTCTCTGCAAAAAAGGACTTATTAAAGAGGCCATGAATCACTTTTCAAAAATGGCTAGCAAAGGCATTTTGCCGGATGTTTTCACATATAGTTCCTTGATTCATGGTCTCTGCAATTCCGGCAGGTGGGAGGAAGCCGTAGGATTGTTCAATGAAATGGCGGGTCGAGAGATTTCGCCGGATGTGATAATGTTCAACATACTAGTGAATGCTGTTTGCAAACAAGGAATGGTGACAAAAGCACATGGATTGTTGGAAGTGATGATTCAAAAAGGCGTGAACCCGGACATTGTCACATACAGTACATTGATGGATGGATACTGCTTAACGGGTCAAATGGACAAGGCAATGAGCCTCTTCTTAGAAATGATTGAAAAGGGCATTTCGCCGAATGTTATCACTTATAATTCCTTGATTCATGGCCTTTGCAATTCGGCCAAGTGGGAAGAAGCCGTGGGGTTGTTCAATGAAATGGTGGGTCGAGAGATCTTGCCAGATGTGATAACATTTAGCACACTAGTGAATGCACTTTGCAGACAAGGAATGGTCACAAAAGCGCAAGACCTATTGGAAATGATGATTCAAAAAGGCATGAACCCTAACATTATCACATACAATACATTGATGGATGGATACCGCTTGATGGGCCAAATGGACAAGGCAATGAGCTACTTTTGCAAAATGATTGGTAAGGGTATTTCACCGGATGTTATCACTTATGGTTCCTTGATTCATGGCTTCTGCAATTCGGACAGATGGGAAGAAGCCTTAGGGTTGTTCAATGAAATGATAAGTCGAGAAATTTTTCCGAATGTGATAATCTTCAACATACTAGTGAATGCTCTTTGCAAACAAGGAATGGTCACAAAAGCACATGGACTGTTGGAAGTGATGATTCAAAAAGGCGTGAATCCTGACATTATCACATACAATACATTGATAGATCGATACCGCTTGATGGGCCAAATGGACAAAGCAATGAGCCTCTTTTCAGAAATGATTGGTAAGGGCATTTCACCGGATGCTGTCACTTGTAATTCCTTGATTCACGGCCTCTGCAATTCGGATAGATGGGAAGAAGCCCTAGGGTTGTTCAATGAAATGGTGGGTCGAGAGATTTCTCCGGATGTGATAGCCTTCAACATACTAGCGAATGCTCTTTGCAAACAAGGAATGGTGACAAAAGCACATGGACTGTTGGAAGTGATGATTCAAAAAGGCGTAAACCCTGACATTATCACATACAATACATTGATGGATGGATATTGCTTGATGGGCCAAATGGATGACGCAATGAGCCTCTTTTCCGAAATAATTGGTAAGGGAATTTTGCCAGATGTTATCGCTTATAATTCCTTGATTCACGGCCTCTGCAATTCGGACAGGTGGGAAGAAGCCCTAGGGTTGTTCAATGAAATGGTGGGTCGAGAGATTTCCCCGGATGTGATAACCTTCAACATACTAGTGAATGCTCTTTGCAAACGAGGAATGGTCACAAAAGTATGTTGCCGGATGTTGTCACTTATAATTGCTTGAGTCATGGCCTCTGCAATTCGAGCAGATGGGAAGAAGCCCTGGGGTTGTCTAACGAAATGGTGGGTCGAGAAAGTTCTGCAGAGGTGATGTGACCTTCAGCATACTAACGAATGTTCTCTGCAAACAAGGAATGGTGACAAAAGCCTATGGACTATTAGAAGTAATGATTCAAAGAGGTGAGAAGCCTGGCATTGTCACATACAATACATTGATGGATGGATACTGCTTGAGGGGCCAAATGGACGAGGCAATCGACCTCTTTGATTTCATGGTGAATAGCAGTCATGAGCCTCTCATTGGTACGCACTTGTTATTGATCAATGGCTATTGCAAGCGGTTTAGGGTTGATGAGGCTATGCGGCTCTTTGGAGAAATGCTTCAGAAGGGATTGAAACCTGCAATAGCTATTTACAACACTTTTATAGATGGATTTTGCAAGGTTGGGAGAGTTGTGGCTGCACAAAATCTCTTCAATGAGATGCAAAGTCATGGTCAATGCTTAGATATTGTCACATACAGAGTATTTTTTGGATGGACTGTGCTAAAATCAATGTCTTGATGTGGCACTAAAGCTTTTTCATGGCATGCAAAGCAGTGGATTTGAACCTGATACCCAAATTTTCTACATCCTTATTGATGGTATGTGTAGATCTGGTAAACTTAAAGCTGCAACGGATCCTTTTTACAGCATTCTCGCCAAAGGATTGTTGCTTAATGTTAGGACATATAACAATATGATCAATGGCCTGTGTGAAGAAGGGATGTTGCAGGAAGTTAGTGAATTGTTTTTCCAAATGGAAGAAATGGGTTGCTCACCGAATGAGTTCACGTTTAATATCAGTGGGTGGGCTTCTTCGTAAAAATGACACCCTTAAGGCACTGCAGCTTCTTAGTGAAATAGTTGAGAGAGGCTTTGCAGCACATGAAGATACTGGATCTATGTTATTGGACTTGATCAAGTCAGGTGGACGAGATTATGAATTTCTAGAAATGATTCGTAAGTTCCTCCCAAAAGGCAAAAGGAAAGGTGTTGTGTCTTTCTAACGGTCGAATCCATATCTCAGACAAACTTCTGCTACACCCTTGCCATGCTTGCCTTACATAGTTCAACATCAATGATATATATTCAATTAATTTTTCTTGATTTCATGTTGTTGAATTAGAAAATGCTTGTTTTTAATTTGTTATGGCAATTTGCATTACGAAGTGCAGTTTTGCAGAACCGCACAACAAATTACTATGGACCTGTTTCATTTTTAAGCTAAATTTATCAGTTGCCTCATCTTGATCTTCTCATAATAATTCCTTCACCTTCACCTAGCTCTACTTAGTTCATTATTGGGCTAGTTGATAGGATAAGGTGATAATCAATGTCCAAATGGCATGTATTACTATGGATTACATAAATTTCTATTGGATATTAATATTTTTTCCCAGATATTGGTGTTTCTGTATTCATCCAAAGTGTCTAAATGTAGGATTTAATATTTAGATGTAGAAAAGGATCAACAGAGTAGATGAAGACTACAAACAAAGAACAACAAGAGGTATGAATTGTCCCCTTTTAATATGTCTCAAGAACAATTTACCCTAATGACCATAATCGAAATGAGTCCAATTACAAGCTCCAATCTTTCCACACCCTGCTTTGCTAGTTCATCTAGACCTCGGTGTATGTTTGAATGATGGGTTTATCTCCTACATAAATCTAGTAATTCTTGTAAAACAACCAATTACCCAAAAGCTTAAGCCGTGTTTTTGAATGGTAAGGATGAATTCATTGAAGAAAAATAAGACCGAGAAGGACTCGAAAATATACAATGAAAAGGCAAATAGAGACTAAAACAAAACAGAAAAAATACAACAATAACACTCGCAACTATGGAGGGAGAAAGTCAAATAGCTCCACTCTCTCCATATGAACCCGCTCTCTAGCAAGCTTATTTGCCTCTCCGTTCGCCGTTCGCCTTATATGATTGAAAGATATCGAAGAGGATCCTACCCTGTCTTGAATCTCATCAAAAAGAGCTGCAAACCTCCAAAGCACCAGATGTTTTTCTCTTACCCACCTTATGACATTGAGAGAGTCCCCTTCTATCTCCACCCTATTCAAGTCTTCGCTTTGCAAAAAACAGATTCCTTGGTAAATAGCTTGAACTTCTACCTCATTTGAACCTGCCACTCCTATTGGCCCACTAAAAGCCCAAATGACATCCCCGTTTTCATCTCTTAGAAGTCCACCGATGCCTGCAGGACCCAAACTGGAGCCATCAAAATTCAATTTGAGGATCCCTTGAGGCGCAGGGGACCATGCTTGTACCACGTTAGGATTATTGGTAGATGCGGTACATATCTCTGTCCACTCGTGCCATAAGTCGTATGTTGATACAAATCTGAATAGTTCTAACGATTTGACCCATGAGATAGTGATTGCAATAACCTTGTTGAAAAGGTATTGGGTTCCCTTAGTGCAACCCTTAAAAATCCTTGCATTACGTTCCTTCCATAATACCCAAATAAGAAGGATACTTGCCAGAGAATTTTACCTTTCCATTTCCCTGGTGCCATATTCCAACAGTCAAATAACTCCATAAGCAAAGACAGGAACACCCAAGATATTCCGAATCTACTCAATACTCTACCCCATACCTTAGATGCGAGTTTGCAGTGAATTAAAAGATGATCCATAGATTCCCCTGCCTCGATACATAGGGCACAATAATCGATGAACCACATCTTCCTTTGTCTAAGGAAGTCAATGGTCTGAATTCTCTGAAGGATTGCCGTCCATCCAAATAGACATACCCTCAGCGGTGCTTGAATAGTCCACACCTTTGCCTACTTTAGAGGTACCAAGGCAAGGTAGAAGATGGTGATAGAAAGATTTTACCGAGAATTCCCCATCTGAGTTGCAGACAAATTATTTTATCTTCCCCATATGTAACATCCTTTCAAAATCTGAACAAATCGTCCAACTGCTTCCAGTTCCCTATAAAAAAAATTCCTTCTGAATGCTGGAGACCATACCACTATGGAGTCTATCTTGCTGAAACATTCTTTAACCATAACCTCCTTGTCCCTTGCTAAAGCAAACACCTGTGGAAATAGATCTTTCAGAGGATCTTCTGTACACCACTTATCCCACCAGAATCTGACCTTGTCCCCTTCATAAACTCTGAATTTAATACCTTCCACGAACTTTGCTTTATAGCACAGTACATCCCTCCAAATAATTCTACCTGGTTTTCTGAATTTATCTTCCGTATCCCAATGACCATTACAAGACCCATATTTGCTTGCAATGACCTTTGCCCATAGGTTAAGACCCTCACCATATCTCCATAACCACTTTCCTAGGAGTGCTTGGTTTGTCCCCTTAATGCACCTAATACCAAGGCCTCCCATCTTAACGGGTTTCCATACTTCCTCCCAATTGACCAAAGGGATTTATTTTTTATCATTTGCCCCCTTCCCATAGAAATCACCTTTGGATCTTTTCAATTCTTGAGATAATACTCGTTGGGAATTTGCAGACCGATAGCTTATAAACTGGAATGTTTGCCAACAGCGCCTTAATCAAGGTGAGTCTTCACCCCTTCAACACCATCGTTCGCCTACTCCCAGCGGTAGACCTAGATAAGTAGAGGGTAGAGAATCCACCGAGCAACCCATTATACCTGCCAAACCCTCTAAATCCTCATCTGATATGTTAATTCCAAACACTTTTGATTTATGGAAATTTGTTCTTTGACCTGTGATCATTTCATAGCATCTGATTATCGCTTTCAGATTCGCCACCCTGATAAGATCTGAGGAGCTGAATAAAAAGAGTGTCGTCTGCAAATTGCAGATAAGAGATATCCAGCCGAGCCTCCTCCACTATAAATCTACTGATTAAATCTTCTTGCTTTCCTTTTTCCATTAATCTGCTTAACGTTTCTGCTGCTATCACAAAGAGAAAAGGAGAAAGGGGATCACCTTGTCTCAACCCTCTGGATGACTTGAAAAAACCTTTAGGGGACCCATTGACTATCACTGAAAACCAAGCTGATGAGATACATGTATTCATCCACAATCTCCATTTACTACCGAAGCCCATACGACCAAACAAATAGTCTAGATACTGCCACTCGACCCTATCATAGGCTTTCTCCACGTCAAGCATACATACGATTCTAACCATCTCCATTTTGGCATTATAGTCAATTGTCTCGTTGGCAATCAAGTAGCAATCCACAATTTGCCCCTCATTGATGAAAGCGCATTGTGTAGGTGAAATTAGTTTAGGGAGCACCTTTTTAATTCTTTCAGCATGCACCTTAGCTAGCACCTTATATAAGCAGCCGACTAGACTAATAGGCCTAAAGTCTGAGACATGTCCACCTTTTACTTTTGGCACTAATGAGATGAATGTGGCTCCTGTGCCTCTGTCTAACTCCATAACGCGATAGAATTCTTCGAAGAAAGTCAAAATATCCCTTTTCACATATCCTCAACACTCTTGGAAGAATGCCAAACAAAAATCATCTGGGCTCGGTGCGTTGTCTCTAACTAGCAAGAATAGCCCTTTCTCAATCTCCTCTTCCGCAAATGGTCGCTCCAGGGCCATGCGGTCCTCTTCGGACAAAATGTCGAAAGCGACCCCCCTCCGGGTAACGACGGACCACATCCTCAACAGAATATAAACCCTGATAAAAGTCAACAATTTCTTTGGTAATTTTCTCCTTATCCTCGCCAATCTCTTCATTGACCCTTAGCGCTTCGATCCCATTCCCCTCTCAAGCTAGCCATAGCATGGAAATAGGCCGTATTTTTATCTCCCTCTTTCAACCATTTCACTCTAGATTTCTGCCTCCATGAAATCTCTTGAATAACAAAATGACAATGCTCTTCTTTTAGGAGACCGGCTTCCTCAATTTCTTCTTCACTAGCCCTCCCACATTCCTCCTTTCTTTTATTGTTAGGACTCTTAATTATCTTGGTTTACACATATATTTGGGTGCATATTCGTTGTTTAGGGGCTGTTTTTATTGAAAAGATAGGCGTAAAAAATCTTCTTACATATTCTAATCCTCACTCTCATTGAAAACGATTTTACAATATATATTCTATAACATATATGGGCTGTTTTAACCAAAAGATACTCTTAATGTTTGTAGCATTTATGTGCTGATTTTTAGAAAAAAATACATTCTCTGTGAATAGTAACATGTACACACCATACGAAAAATATATAATGAATTAATTAAAAAACTGAAATTATTGCATGCTGATTTTATATGAAAAAACAGCCTAAAACCACATAAAGATCACACGCAGAGCCCTAATCTTTCAAAAACAATGCCCTGGAAATTTTTGATTATAGTCAATAATACTTTTCATCAAGAAAATATGTTTGTATATATTTGGGGCATAAAATAAAAGAAAAATTCAAAACAAGGTTCTTGATTTATCAGTGCACAAACATTTGAGTGTACAATTAAATTGATGGGTAACTTATGCATGAAAAGTACGAAAAACAGAGAAAACTTCTGAACGATTCTTTAGTAAGTAAAGCAAAGTTATTCGAGAATAATCATCAATAAAGACAACAAAATATCAATGTCCAACGATAGAGGTAGTTCGCACAGGACCCCATACATGTGGATGCACTTAATCAAAAGAGTGTGAGGCCCGGCTAACAGGCATAGAAGGAAGGACACATAATGGTGTTTTCCAAGTTCACAGGCCTCGTATTGAAAAGACAGAACAGATGAAGAAATAATAGAGGTCCGCCGTAAACGCTGAAGACAAGGATGACCAAGACGACAATGCCACTAATAGGCGTCGATGGAGCTGTGCAAAATGGCATGGGGAGGGCCACAATCCAGATGATAAGGCCTATCCACCTCACGGCCCGAGCCAATCGTCCTCCCAGTCGAGAGATCCTAAAATAGACAATAAGAGGGATAAAATGAGACAGAGCAGTTAAGATGTTTAGTAAGCTGACTGACTGAAAGCAAGCTAAAAGTGGATTTCAGAACAAATAAGACGGAGGACTGTGTGAGGCTAGGGCGAGGGTAAATGCTCCCAACACCAGAGATATGATTAGAGCTCCCATCAGCAAGCGTAATAGACTGAGAATAAAGAGGACGAAACGAATTAAGGGAAGAAGAAGTACCTATCATATGATTGGAGGCTCCGGAATCAATGATCCAGGAGCTAGAGCTACTAAGAAGAGATGCAGGGGAGCTACCTGGCTGAGCGAAACCAGCACTCGGGTGTGGCTGGTCAACTTGAGGTGTTGTAACTCATCATAGTCGGCACGAGAGAGGAAGACCCCATTAGCAATAGGGGCAGGGCCTGACTGAGAGGAAGTGGCCAAGGAGTCTGAAGCATCCGGTGTTGAAAGGTGGAGAGCGGCCAAAACGAGGCTCAGTGGAGGCACGTAGCTCTAGGTGCAGAGTGTAGCATGTCTCAAGATAATAGCACTCTTGTCGATAATGAGAGCAATAGGGACGGGGGCGTCCACCTCGGCTAGAATCATGGCCACAACCACGAGCAAAGATGCCACCACCACGGATACCACGATCACTAACTCCATATGCCGTTGTCACAGTGCTATCAACAAAGGTGCATATAATCACCAAGAAGACACTGCTGGGCACACAAGTATACCTCGTGAAGGGAAGGCATAGTGCCGGATCCAAAAATCTGCTGTCGAAGAGGCAGGAATTCAGGGCCCAAAGTCTCTAGAAAGTGAACAACACAAACCTGATCATGCTGCTGGGCGGCCGTAGTCAGATCAGTGGTAAGAGACATAAGAACATCCAACTGCTTGCAATGGTAGATAAACTGGCTATAGTAGGTAGAAAGGGGAGTGTAACCATGCCGAAGATGCACCACTGTGAATAGGTGGCATAGATGCGGGTGAAGTTGCCCACCCCAGAATAGAGGACAACAGTGTGATCCCAAATCTGTTAGGAAGTCGGAAGGTGCATCATAGTACCCGCAATCTGAGTGGTCATACTCTGCTAGAGAAGAGTACGAATAAGAGCATCATCCTCTTCCCACTTCTCATAAGTGGGGTCAGTGGTAGCAGGAGGATCACGACGGATAAAAGATACCTCTCCCCTAGCAATGAGATAAGTCTCCACAACCACTTTCCAATTCAAGTAATTAGAACCGTTGAGCTTGATTGTGCTCATGGGTGGAAATGAACCATCCGCCGAAGGTGAGGGACTATACGAAGAAGAGGATGTGCGAGGCTGAGGGGCATGAGCCACAAAAGGTTGTCCGAGAAAGGGATCCTCAATGATGGGGGAATACATGTGTAGAAAATGAAGCTACGAGGCCCAACGGCGATAAGCGACGACGAAAGGTGTCAAGAGAAGAGATCGCGGCTCCGAGGGTAAAGAAGAGATGAACGAGACATGAGAGAACCTCAAAATCAGAAAGGAGCGACAAGGAGTCGGAGCCGCGAAAGGAAGAGAAGGGAGGGTGAGAAGATCTAATACATGAGGAAAAGAAAATGGTAGGGTTTTGAAGGGAAGTGTGTGTGTGTGTGTGTATGTGTAAGAGAGAGAGAGAGAGAGAGAGAGAGAGAGAGAGAGAGGGGGGGGGGGGGGGGGTTGGTCGGGGGGGGGGGCGGTGGTGTTACGAAGGGTGGAGGGAGTGGAGATGGGGCTTACGGCGTCGGGAGGGAGGGGGGTTACGATGTCGGGGGGCGGCGTGGGGTGTGTGTGTGTCTGGGGGAAGAGGGTCGTACGGGAGGGAGGGGGGGATTACGGGGATGGAGACAGGAGTGGGGGATGGTCGGGTGGAGAAGAGGCATGGGAAGTGGGCGTGGGGGTGGGGGGTAGGGCGAGTGGAGATGTGGGGGGGGGGGGGGGGGGGGCGAGGGAGAGAGGTGATGCTGGTGTTGATGGTGGTCCCTAGGGGATCAACACCCTAGGGCTCTGATTCCATGTTGAGGAGAAAGAATGGAGATGGAGAGGAAGAAAGTGAGTTAGGGAAAACGCCCCCTCACTAATGTATTTATATAAAGAGAGAATATTACAAAGGACCACTATGCCCTTAGGCATATGCATACATCTAACAGAAAGATCATCGAAAGCTTTAGCCATTTGTTATTATTTAATCATTGATACTTCAACACTCCCCCTCACGTGTGGCCCCTCTTTTTAGGGTTGGCCTACACGTGGCACATGTGGCCCCTCTTTTGGATTGGCCATTATAGGTGGATTTTTAATATCAAGGAGTTTTGAAACCAAGACCTTTGCTCTGATACTATCTCCAATCGAATAACACTTATTTATTTATTATCATAAGATAGGATTACATAAAAGACAAACAACCCTGAGTAGAACTATAAATAGGTTATGTCTTTGATGAATTATCTGATTATTATTTGTGGCATGTGGATCCTTGCTGGCTTTTTTGCCAAATGGCATGTATTACTATGGATTACATAAATTTCTATTGGATATTAATATTTTTTCCCAGATATTGGTGTTTCTGTATTCATCCGAAGTGTCTAAATGTAGGATTTAATATTTAGATGTAGAAAAGGATCAACAGAGTAGATGAAGACTACAAACAAAGAACAACAAGAGGTATGAATTGTCCCCTTTTAATATGTCTCAAGAACAATTTACCCTAATGACCATAATCGAAATGAGTCCAATTACAAGCTCCAATCTTTCCACACCCTGCTTTGCTAGTTCATCTAGACCTCGGTGTATGTTTGAATGATGGGTTTATCTCCTACATAAATCTAGTAATTCTTGTAAAACAACCAATTACCCAAAAGCTTAAGCCGTGTTTTTGAATGGTAAGGATGAATTCATTGAAGAAAAATAAGACCGAGAAGGACTCGAAAATATACAATGAAAAGGCAAATAGAGACTAAAACAAAACAGAAAAAATACAACAATAACACTCGCAACTATGGAGGGAGAAAGTCAAATAGCTCCACTCTCTCCATATGAACCCGCTCTCTAGCAAGCTTATTTGCCTCTCCGTTCGCCGTTCGCCTTATATGATTGAAAGATATCGAAGAGGATCCTACCCTGTCTTGAATCTCATCAAAAAGAGCTGCAAACCTCCAAAGCACCAGATGTTTTTCTCTTACCCACCTTATGACATTGAGAGAGTCCCCTTCTATCTCCACCCTATTCAAGTCTTCGCTTTGCAAAAAACAGATTCCTTGGTAAATAGCTTGAACTTCTACCTCATTTGAACCTGCCACTCCTATTGGCCCACTAAAAGCCCAAATGACATCCCCGTTTTCATCTCTTAGAAGTCCACCGATGCCTGCAGGACCCAAACTGGAGCCATCAAAATTCAATTTGAGGATCCCTTGAGGCGCAGGGGACCATGCTTGTACCACGTTAGGATTATTGGTAGATGCGGTACATATCTCTGTCCACTCGTGCCATAAGTCGTATGTTGATACAAATCTGAATAGTTCTAACGATTTGACCCATGAGATAGTGATTGCAATAACCTTGTTGAAAAGGTATTGGGTTCCCTTAGTGCAACCCTTAAAAATCCTTGCATTACGTTCCTTCCATAATACCCAAATAAGAAGGATACTTGCCAGAGAATTTTACCTTTCCATTTCCCTGGTGCCATATTCCAACAGTCAAATAACTCCATAAGCAAAGACAGGAACACCCAAGATATTCCGAATCTACTCAATACTCTACCCCATACCTTAGATGCGAGTTTGCAGTGAATTAAAAGATGATCCATAGATTCCCCTGCCTCGATACATAGGGCACAATAATCGATGAACCACATCTTCCTTTGTCTAAGGAAGTCAATGGTCTGAATTCTCTGAAGGATTGCCGTCCATCCAAATAGACATACCCTCAGCGGTGCTTGAATAGTCCACACCTTTGCCTACTTTAGAGGTACCAAGGCAAGGTAGAAGATGGTGATAGAAAGATTTTACCGAGAATTCCCCATCTGAGTTGCAGACAAATTATTTTATCTTCCCCATATGTAACATCCTTTCAAAATCTGAACAAATCGTCCAACTGCTTCCAGTTCCCTATAAAAAAAATTCCTTCTGAATGCTGGAGACCATACCACTATGGAGTCTATCTTGCTGAAACATTCTTTAACCATAACCTCCTTGTCCCTTGCTAAAGCAAACACCTGTGGAAATAGATCTTTCAGAGGATCTTCTGTACACCACTTATCCCACCAGAATCTGACCTTGTCCCCTTCATAAACTCTGAATTTAATACCTTCCACGAACTTTGCTTTATAGCACAGTACATCCCTCCAAATAATTCTACCTGGTTTTCTGAATTTATCTTCCGTATCCCAATGACCATTACAAGACCCATATTTGCTTGCAATGACCTTTGCCCATAGGTTAAGACCCTCACCATATCTCCATAACCACTTTCCTAGGAGTGCTTGGTTTGTCCCCTTAATGCACCTAATACCAAGGCCTCCCATCTTAACGGGTTTCCATACTTCCTCCCAATTGACCAAAGGGATTTATTTTTTATCATTTGCCCCCTTCCCATAGAAATCACCTTTGGATCTTTTCAATTCTTGAGATAATACTCGTTGGGAATTTGCAGACCGATAGCTTATAAACTGGAATGTTTGCCAACAGCGCCTTAATCAAGGTGAGTCTTCACCCCTTCAACACCATCGTTCGCCTACTCCCAGCGGTAGACCTAGATAAGTAGAGGGTAGAGAATCCACCGAGCAACCCATTATACCTGCCAAACCCTCTAAATCCTCATCTGATATGTTAATTCCAAACACTTTTGATTTATGGAAATTTGTTCTTTGACCTGTGATCATTTCATAGCATCTGATTATCGCTTTCAGATTCGCCACCCTGATAAGATCTGAGGAGCTGAATAAAAAGAGTGTCGTCTGCAAATTGCAGATAAGAGATATCCAGCCGAGCCTCCTCCACTATAAATCTACTGATTAAATCTTCTTGCTTTCCTTTTTCCATTAATCTGCTTAACGTTTCTGCTGCTATCACAAAGAGAAAAGGAGAAAGGGGATCACCTTGTCTCAACCCTCTGGATGACTTGAAAAAACCTTTAGGGGACCCATTGACTATCACTGAAAACCAAGCTGATGAGATACATGTATTCATCCACAATCTCCATTTACTACCGAAGCCCATACGACCAAACAAATAGTCTAGATACTGCCACTCGACCCTATCATAGGCTTTCTCCACGTCAAGCATACATACGATTCTAACCATCTCCATTTTGGCATTATAGTCAATTGTCTCGTTGGCAATCAAGTAGCAATCCACAATTTGCCCCTCATTGATGAAAGCGCATTGTGTAGGTGAAATTAGTTTAGGGAGCACCTTTTTAATTCTTTCAGCATGCACCTTAGCTAGCACCTTATATAAGCAGCCGACTAGACTAATAGGCCTAAAGTCTGAGACATGTCCACCTTTTACTTTTGGCACTAATGAGATGAATGTGGCTCCTGTGCCTCTGTCTAACTCCATAACGCGATAGAATTCTTCGAAGAAAGTCAAAATATCCCTTTTCACATATCCTCAACACTCTTGGAAGAATGCCAAACAAAAATCATCTGGGCTCGGTGCGTTGTCTCTAACTAGCAAGAATAGCCCTTTCTCAATCTCCTCTTCCGCAAATGGTCGCTCCAGGGCCATGCGGTCCTCTTCGGACAAAATGTCGAAAGCGACCCCCCTCCGGGTAACGACGGACCACATCCTCAACAGAATATAAACCCTGATAAAAGTCAACAATTTCTTTGGTAATTTTCTCCTTATCCTCGCCAATCTCTTCATTGACCCTTAGCGCTTCGATCCCATTCCCCTCTCAAGCTAGCCATAGCATGGAAATAGGCCGTATTTTTATCTCCCTCTTTCAACCATTTCACTCTAGATTTCTGCCTCCATGAAATCTCTTGAATAACAAAATGACAATGCTCTTCTTTTAGGAGACCGGCTTCCTCAATTTCTTCTTCACTAGCCCTCCCACATTCCTCCTTTCTTTTATTGTTAGGACTCTTAATTATCTTGGTTTACACATATATTTGGGTGCATATTCGTTGTTTAGGGGCTGTTTTTATTGAAAAGATAGGCGTAAAAAATCTTCTTACATATTCTAATCCTCACTCTCATTGAAAACGATTTTACAATATATATTCTATAACATATATGGGCTGTTTTAACCAAAAGATACTCTTAATGTTTGTAGCATTTATGTGCTGATTTTTAGAAAAAAATACATTCTCTGTGAATAGTAACATGTACACACCATACGAAAAATATATAATGAATTAATTAAAAAACTGAAATTATTGCATGCTGATTTTATATGAAAAAACAGCCTAAAACCACATAAAGATCACACGCAGAGCCCTAATCTTTCAAAAACAATGCCCTGGAAATTTTTGATTATAGTCAATAATACTTTTCATCAAGAAAATATGTTTGTATATATTTGGGGCATAAAATAAAAGAAAAATTCAAAACAAGGTTCTTGATTTATCAGTGCACAAACATTTGAGTGTACAATTAAATTGATGGGTAACTTATGCATGAAAAGTACGAAAAACAGAGAAAACTTCTGAACGATTCTTTAGTAAGTAAAGCAAAGTTATTCGAGAATAATCATCAATAAAGACAACAAAATATCAATGTCCAACGATAGAGGTAGTTCGCACAGGACCCCATACATGTGGATGCACTTAATCAAAAGAGTGTGAGGCCCGGCTAACAGGCATAGAAGGAAGGACACATAATGGTGTTTTCCAAGTTCACAGGCCTCGTATTGAAAAGACAGAACAGATGAAGAAATAATAGAGGTCCGCCGTAAACGCTGAAGACAAGGATGACCAAGACGACAATGCCACTAATAGGCGTCGATGGAGCTGTGCAAAATGGCATGGGGAGGGCCACAATCCAGATGATAAGGCCTATCCACCTCACGGCCCGAGCCAATCGTCCTCCCAGTCGAGAGATCCTAAAATAGACAATAAGAGGGATAAAATGAGACAGAGCAGTTAAGATGTTTAGTAAGCTGACTGACTGAAAGCAAGCTAAAAGTGGATTTCAGAACAAATAAGACGGAGGACTGTGTGAGGCTAGGGCGAGGGTAAATGCTCCCAACACCAGAGATATGATTAGAGCTCCCATCAGCAAGCGTAATAGACTGAGAATAAAGAGGACGAAACGAATTAAGGGAAGAAGAAGTACCTATCATATGATTGGAGGCTCCGGAATCAATGATCCAGGAGCTAGAGCTACTAAGAAGAGATGCAGGGGAGCTACCTGGCTGAGCGAAACCAGCACTCGGGTGTGGCTGGTCAACTTGAGGTGTTGTAACTCATCATAGTCGGCACGAGAGAGGAAGACCCCATTAGCAATAGGGGCAGGGCCTGACTGAGAGGAAGTGGCCAAGGAGTCTGAAGCATCCGGTGTTGAAAGGTGGAGAGCGGCAAAACGAGGCTCAGTGGAGGCACGTAGCTCTAGGTGCAGAGTGTAGCATGTCTCAAGATAATAGCACTCTTGTCGATAATGAGAGCAATAGGGACGGGGGCGTCCACCTCGGCTAGAATCATGGCCACAACCACGAGCAAAGATGCCACCACCACGGATACCACGATCACTAACTCCATATGCCGTTGTCACAGTGCTATCAACAAAGGTGCATATAATCACCAAGAAGACACTGCTGGGCACACAAGTATACCTCGTGAAGGGAAGGCATAGTGCCGGATCCAAAAATCTGCTGTCGAAGAGGCAGGAATTCAGGGCCCAAAGTCTCTAGAAAGTGAACAACACAAACCTGATCATGCTGCTGGGCGGCCGTAGTCAGATCAGTGGTAAGAGACATAAGAACATCCAACTGCTTGCAATGGTAGATAAACTGGCTATAGTAGGTAGAAAGGGGAGTGTAACCATGCCGAAGATGCACCACTGTGAATAGGTGGCATAGATGCGGGTGAAGTTGCCCACCCCAGAATAGAGGACAACAGTGTGATCCCAAATCTGTTAGGAAGTCGGAAGGTGCATCATAGTACCCGCAATCTGAGTGGTCATACTCTGCTAGAGAAGAGTACGAATAAGAGCATCATCCTCTTCCCACTTCTCATAAGTGGGGTCAGTGGTAGCAGGAGGATCACGACGGATAAAAGATACCTCTCCCCTAGCAATGAGATAAGTCTCCACAACCACTTTCCAATTCAAGTAATTAGAACCGTTGAGCTTGATTGTGCTCATGGGTGGAAATGAACCATCCGCCGAAGGTGAGGGACTATACGAAGAAGAGGATGTGCGAGGCTGAGGGGCATGAGCCACAAAAGGTTGTCCGAGAAAGGGATCCTCAATGATGGGGGAATACATGTGTAGAAAATGAAGCTACGAGGCCCAACGGCGATAAGCGACGACGAAAGGTGTCAAGAGAAGAGATCGCGGCTCCGAGGGTAAAGAAGAGATGAACGAGACATGAGAGAACCTCAAAATCAGAAAGGAGCGACAAGGAGTCGGAGCGCGAAAGGAAGAGAAGGGAGGGTGAGAAGATCTAATACATG
Organism: Tasmannia lanceolata; assembly: GCF_043159265.1. Lineage (NCBI taxonomy): Eukaryota > Viridiplantae > Streptophyta > Magnoliopsida > Canellales > Winteraceae > Tasmannia > Tasmannia lanceolata. The sequence goes on along the minus strand of NW_027519927.1, from coordinate 3,276 downwards.
AGGAAAAGAAAATGGTAGGGTTTTTGAAGGGAAGTGTGTGTGTGTGTGTATGTAATGTGTAAGGAGAGAGAGAGAGAGAGAGTGAGAGGGGGGGGGAGGTCGGGAGAGAGAGGTAGAGGGGGTGGAGGGGCGGTGGTGTTACGAAGGGTGGAGGGAGTGGAGATGGGGCTTACGGCGTCGGGAGGGAGGGGGGTTACGATGTCGGGGGGCGGCGTGGGGTGTGTGTGTGTCTGGGGGAAGAGGGTCGTACGGGAGGGAGGGGGGGATTACGGGGATGGAGACAGGAGTGGGGGATGGTCGGGTGGAGAAGAGGCATGGGAAGTGGGCGTGGGGGTGGGGGGTAGGGCGAGTGGAGATGTGGGGGGGGGGGGGGGGCGAGGGAGAGAGGTGATGCTGGTGTTGATGGTGGTCCCTAGGGGATCAACACCCTAGGGCTCTGATTCCATGTTGAGGAGAAAGAATGGAGATGGAGAGGAAGAAAGTGAGTTAGGGAAAACGCCCCCTCACTAATGTATTTATATAAAGAGAGAATATTACAAAGGACCACTATGCCCTTAGGCATATGCATACATCTAACAGAAAGATCATCGAAAGCTTTAGCCATTTGTTATTATTTAATCATTGATACTTCAACACTCCCCCTCACGTGTGGCCCCTCTTTTTAGGGTTGGCCTACACGTGGCACATGTGGCCCCTCTTTTGGATTGGCCATTATAGGTGGATTTTTAATATCAAGGAGTTTTGAAACCAAGACCTTTGCTCTGATACTATCTCCAATCGAATAACACTTATTTATTTATTATCATAAGATAGGATTACATAAAAGACAAACAACCCTGAGTAGAACTATAAATAGGTTATGTCTTTGATGAATTATCTGATTATTATTTGTGGCATGTGGATCCTTGCTGGCTTTTTTGCCAAATGGCATGTATTACTATGGATTACATAAATTTCTATTGGATATTAATATTTTTTCCCAGATATTGGTGTTTCTGTATTCATCCGAAGTGTCTAAATGTAGGATTTAATATTTAGATGTAGAAAAGGATCAACAGAGTAGATGAAGACTACAAACAAAGAACAACAAGAGGTATGAATTGTCCCCTTTTAATATGTCTCAAGAACAATTTACCCTAATGACCATAATCGAAATGAGTCCAATTACAAGCTCCAATCTTTCCACACCCTGCTTTGCTAGTTCATCTAGACCTCGGTGTATGTTTGAATGATGGGTTTATCTCCTACATAAATCTAGTAATTCTTGTAAAACAACCAATTACCCAAAAGCTTAAGCCGTGTTTTTGAATGGTAAGGATGAATTCATTGAAGAAAAATAAGACCGAGAAGGACTCGAAAATATACAATGAAAAGGCAAATAGAGACTAAAACAAAACAGAAAAAATACAACAATAACACTCGCAACTATGGAGGGAGAAAGTCAAATAGCTCCACTCTCTCCATATGAACCCGCTCTCTAGCAAGCTTATTTGCCTCTCCGTTCGCCGTTCGCCTTATATGATTGAAAGATATCGAAGAGGATCCTACCCTGTCTTGAATCTCATCAAAAAGAGCTGCAAACCTCCAAAGCACCAGATGTTTTTCTCTTACCCACCTTATGACATTGAGAGAGTCCCCTTCTATCTCCACCCTATTCAAGTCTTCGCTTTGCAAAAAACAGATTCCTTGGTAAATAGCTTGAACTTCTACCTCATTTGAACCTGCCACTCCTATTGGCCCACTAAAAGCCCAAATGACATCCCCGTTTTCATCTCTTAGAAGTCCACCGATGCCTGCAGGACCCAAACTGGAGCCATCAAAATTCAATTTGAGGATCCCTTGAGGCGCAGGGGACCATGCTTGTACCACGTTAGGATTATTGGTAGATGCGGTACATATCTCTGTCCACTCGTGCCATAAGTCGTATGTTGATACAAATCTGAATAGTTCTAACGATTTGACCCATGAGATAGTGATTGCAATAACCTTGTTGAAAAGGTATTGGGTTCCCTTAGTGCAACCCTTAAAAATCCTTGCATTACGTTCCTTCCATAATACCCAAATAAGAAGGATACTTGCCAGAGAATTTTACCTTTCCATTTCCCTGGTGCCATATTCCAACAGTCAAATAACTCCATAAGCAAAGACAGGAACACCCAAGATATTCCGAATCTACTCAATACTCTACCCCATACCTTAGATGCGAGTTTGCAGTGAATTAAAAGATGATCCATAGATTCCCCTGCCTCGATACATAGGGCACAATAATCGATGAACCACATCTTCCTTTGTCTAAGGAAGTCAATGGTCTGAATTCTCTGAAGGATTGCCGTCCATCCAAATAGACATACCCTCAGCGGTGCTTGAATAGTCCACACCTTTGCCTACTTTAGAGGTACCAAGGCAAGGTAGAAGATGGTGATAGAAAGATTTTACCGAGAATTCCCCATCTGAGTTGCAGACAAATTATTTTATCTTCCCCATATGTAACATCCTTTCAAAATCTGAACAAATCGTCCAACTGCTTCCAGTTCCCTATAAAAAAAATTCCTTCTGAATGCTGGAGACCATACCACTATGGAGTCTATCTTGCTGAAACATTCTTTAACCATAACCTCCTTGTCCCTTGCTAAAGCAAACACCTGTGGAAATAGATCTTTCAGAGGATCTTCTGTACACCACTTATCCCACCAGAATCTGACCTTGTCCCCTTCATAAACTCTGAATTTAATACCTTCCACGAACTTTGCTTTATAGCACAGTACATCCCTCCAAATAATTCTACCTGGTTTTCTGAATTTATCTTCCGTATCCCAATGACCATTACAAGACCCATATTTGCTTGCAATGACCTTTGCCCATAGGTTAAGACCCTCACCATATCTCCATAACCACTTTCCTAGGAGTGCTTGGTTTGTCCCCTTAATGCACCTAATACCAAGGCCTCCCATCTTAACGGGTTTCCATACTTCCTCCCAATTGACCAAAGGGATTTATTTTTTATCATTTGCCCCCTTCCCATAGAAATCACCTTTGGATCTTTTCAATTCTTGAGATAATACTCGTTGGGAATTTGCAGACCGATAGCTTATAAACTGGAATGTTTGCCAACAGCGCCTTAATCAAGGTGAGTCTTCACCCCTTCAACACCATCGTTCGCCTACTCCCAGCGGTAGACCTAGATAAGTAGAGGGTAGAGAATCCACCGAGCAACCCATTATACCTGCCAAACCCTCTAAATCCTCATCTGATATGTTAATTCCAAACACTTTTGAT